>NC_141876.1:302633080-302784080 GCF_056163025.1 Triticum urartu
TCCCACCATGGCCATCGCCCATGAAGGACTTGCCTCACTAGCGGTAGATCTTCACGAAGTAGGCGATCTCCTTGCCCTTACAAACTCCTTGGTTCAACTCCACAATCTTTTCGGAGGCTCCCAAGTGACACCTAGCCAATCTAGGAGACACCACTCTCCAAGAAGTAACAAATGGTGTGTAGGTAATGAACTCCTTGCTCTTGTGCTTCAAATGATAGTCTCCCCAACACTCAACTTTCTCTCATAGGATTTGGATTTGGTGGAAAGAAGATTTGAGTGGAAAGCAACTTGGGAAGGCTAGAGATCAAGATTCATATGGTAGGAATGGAATGTCTCGGTCTCAACACATGAGTAGGTGGTTCTCTCTCAGAACATATGAGTTGGAATGATGTGTGTGTTCTGATGGATCTCTCTTCGAATGAGAAGGAGGTGGAGGGGTATATATAGCCTCCACACAAAATCCAACCGTTACACAGTTTTCCAATCTCGGTGGGACCGAATCAATAAACTCGGTCGGACCAAAAATGTAAACCTAGTGACCGTTAGTGATTTCGGTGGGACCGACTGGATCAACTCGGTGGGACCGATGTGCTAGGGTTAGGGTAAATCCAAAACTCGGTTTGACCGATTACTCAAACTCGGTGGGACCGATTTGGGTAATAAGTGAAACTGAGATTTGGTCAAGCAAACTCGGTGGGACCGATTGCATATCTCGGTGAGACCGAGAATATTGCAATGGGTAACAGAGAGTTTGCAAGCCCATCTCGGTGAGACCGAGATCCCATCGGTGAAACCGAACTGATTAGGGTTTGGCATTGGCTTATGACAAGTGAAACTTGGTGGCGCGGGATAGGAAGAATCGGTAGGACCGAGTTTGGCTTAGGGTTTAGGTCATATGTGGAAGTGGGAAAGTAGCTGAGGATTTTGGAGCATATCATTAAGCACATGAAGCAAGAGGCTCATTAAGCAACACCTCATCCCTCCTTGATAGTATTGGCTTTTCCTATGGACTCAATGTGATCTTGGATCACTAAAATGTAAAAGTGAAGAGTCTTGAGCTTGAAGCTTTAGCCAATCCCTTGTCCTTAGCATCTTGAAGGAGTTCCCACAACCTTTAGTCCATGCCACTCCATTGTTGAACTTATCTGAAACGTGCTAGATAGAAGTGTTAGTCCAACAAGAGATATGTTGTCATCAATTATCAAAACCACCTAGGGAGCACTTGTGCTTTCACATCCCCAAGCTTAGACGCTTGAGTCTCCTTGAATATTTACTTGGGGTGCCTCGGGCATCCCCAAGCTTGAGCTCTTGACTCTCTTCCTTCTTCTCATATCGAGACCTTCTCGATCATCGAACACTTCATCCACACAAAACTTCAACAGAAAACTCGGTAAGATCCATTAGTATAATAAAGCAAATCACTACTCTAAGTACTGTTGCAAACCAATTAATTTTTTTGGCATTGTAGCTACTGTAATATAAGTTTTCATGGCTTAATCCACTGATATAAATCGATAGTTTCATCAAAACAAGCAAACTATGCATCAAAAACAGAATCTGTCTAAAACAGAACAGTCTGTAATAATCTGAACATTCACCATACCTCTGGTACTTGGAAAATTCTACCAAAATTAGGAAAGCTAAAAAATTTGTATATGAAGACAGTGCAAAAATAATCAGAACCTTTTGACATTCCAGTAAAAAATGTAAAATCGCGCACTACAGCCAAAGTTTCTGTCCTGCACCGTACAAACCAACAAGCAAAGTAAACATCCTAAAGGCAAACCTTGGCACATTATTTTTTATAATACAATGGAATTGTACAAGAGGATAATTATTTTTGTTGAAAAGTTTGTGTAATCAAGATTCACAAAGTTTCCGTGAGCATGAACATAGTTCAAGGCTAGCTCCCACTTCAACAATGCTTGTCTCTCTCACTTTCACTTTCCTTTTTGAAAAGGTTTTGGGTTCCCCTCTTTACTTTTGTTGTTTTTAAACAATATAAAAGCAATCAACAGAAATAAATGACTCTCTAAAACTTTCGGGTTGTCTCCCTGGCAGCGCTTTCTTTAAAGCCATTAAGCTAGGCATATAGTGCTCAAGTAATGAATCCACCCGGATCCCAAGGTATATCAAAGCCAATTTTAATTAACAATGATTTGTAATTTAGTAGTGAGCACAAAGTAACATATATCATGCAACAACGAAGTCTAACTCTATTCCTATGCATCGACATGTCATAAAAGAACAATTCATGCACACACAGTAAAGGCCAATGCATAGTATAAACGGTTTCTTGCAATTTTATCGTATTGGAAACATAGAGAGGTGGAGATATAGTTCCTCTCTCATAATAATTGCAAGTAGGAGCAGCAAGCACATGCATATTATATCTATCAAAATCATCATGTGTAGTAGTAAAAAGCAACCCATCAATATAATCCTTAATAAGCACAAACTTCTCCAATATAGTTTAGTTTGGAGAATTCAAAAAGATAATAGGATATCATGCGTGGGTGCAATAGCAACAATTTCATGTTTAACATAAGGAACTATAGCATTTTATCTCCATAAGCATAATTCATACTGGCATCTTGTCCACAAGCATAGCAAGCATCATCAAAAAGGGATATTTCAAAAGAATCAACGGGATCATAACAATCATCATAGCATTCATCCTTCGGTAAGCACGAAGGGAAATTAAACAATGTATGAGTTGAAGAGTTACTCTCATTAGAAGGTGGGAACGGGTAGCTAATCCGCTCTTCCTCCTTTTGTTCTTCGCTCTCCTCATCATCTTTTTCATCCAATGGGCTTACAGTTTCATCAATTTCTTCTTCCACAGACTCCTGCAAAATATTAGTCTCTTCTTGGACAATGGAGACTTTCTCAATAAGTGCATCAATATATGAATTGTATTCATAATTCTCATAGCAATATTTCAATATAGCAAAATTTTCAGGCCTATAAACATCATCATCAAAAGCTTCATACTTTTCAAACAAAGATTCAATTTCATAAGCACCCTTAAAAGCAACAAATTCTTCTATTTGTTCCACATCATAGTAATCATATATACCTCTAGCATAAGAAGCCAAGGTTTCATTATCATTAAATTTGCATGAAAAGGGAAGGTGTGGCGACTTCATCCTAGAGCAACAAGTATAATCATATCTCAAGCATAGTTGCCTAGCATACCAATATAACATATTAATTTGATCCCATAATAGTTTCCCTTTTTGAGTCAAGCGATAATCCCTAAAGTATTCACGTTGATCCAACGTGTATCCCATTACCAAATTGAATGGGGTTTTCTCTGGATTATCAAAGTAGTACATAATATCTGTCACATAATGAACATCGAGGGTTTTAGGAGGTTCCTCATCTCCATGAGCATAAAGTACACCTAATTTTTTTGGTATTTCGTGTTCCATATCCATAACTAAAGACAAAGAACAACTAAGGACAGCAAATAAAAATTACTTAGTGATAAAGCAAACAAGCACACACGAGAATATTCACCCCACGCTATTGCTCCCCGGCAACGACGCCAGAAAAAGTTCTTGATAACCCACAAGTATAGGGGATCGCAACAGTTTTCGATAAGTAAGAGTGTCGAACCCAACGAGGAGCTAAAGGTAGAACAAATATTCCCTCAAGTTCTATCGACACTGATACAACTCTACGCACGCTTGACATTCGCTTTACCTAGAACAAGTATGAAACTAGAAGTACTTTGTAGGTGTTGTTGGATAGGTTTGCAAGATAATAAAGAGCATGTAAATAAAAAGTAGGGGCTGTTTAGATAAGGACACAACTAAGTTAGTTTTAGTAAAGAGATTTTTGTTACGAGAAAGTTATTTGTCCCTAGGCAATCGATAACTAGACCGGTAATCATTATTGCAATTTTATTTGAGGGAGAGGCATAAGCTAACATACTTTCTCTACTTGGATCATATGCACTTATGATTGGTACTCTAGCAAGCATCCACAACAACTAAAGATCATTAAGGTAAAACCTAACCATAGCATTAAAGTATCAAGTCCTCTTTATCCCATACGCAAACAACCTACTTACTCAGGTATGTGCTTCTGTCACTCACGCCACCCACCATAAGCAAATCATGAACATATTGCAAACCCTACAACGGGAATCCCTCACGCTTGCGCGACACGGGGAGCACCATAGGACAGCACCAATAATAAAACATGCAACTCAAACCAATCACGATCATCGAATAACCCATAGGACAAACGGATCTACTCAAACATCATAGGATAGCTGATAACCCACAAGTATAGGGGATCGCAATAGTTTTCGAGGGTAAAGTATTCAACCCAAATTTATTGATTCGACACAAGGGGAGCCAAAGAATACTCTCAAGTATTAGCAGCTGAGTTGTCAATTCAACCACACCTGGAAACTTAATATCTACAGCAAAGTATTTAGTAGCAAAGTAATATGATAGTAGTGGTAACGGTAGCAAAAGGTAACAGTAGTAAAAGTGATATTTTTGGTATTTTGTAGTGATAATAGCAATAGCAACGGGAAAGTAAATAAGCGGAGAACAATATATGGAAAGCTCGTAGGCAATGGATCGGTGATGGAGAATTATGCCGGATGCGGTTCATCATGTAACAGTCATAACCTAGGGTGACACAGAACTAGCTCCAGTTCATCAATGTAATGTAGGCATGTATTCCGAATATAGTCATACGTGCTTATGTAAAAGAACTCGCATGACATCTTTTGTCCTACCCTCCCATGGCAGCGGGGTCCTTACGGAAACTAAGGGATATTAAGGCCTCCTTTTAATAGAGTACCGGAACAAAGCATTAACACATAGTGAATACATGAACTCCTCAAACTACGGTCATCACCGATAAGTATCCCGATTATTGTCACTTCGGGGTTAACGGATCATAACACATAATAGGTGACTATAGACTTGCAAGATAGGACCAAGAACACTCATATATTGATGAAAACATAATTGGTTCAGATCTGAAATTATGGCACTCAGGCCCTAGTGACAAGCATTAAGCATAGCAAAGTCATAGCAACATCAATCTTAGAACATAGTGGATACTAGGGATCAAACCCTAACAAAACTAATTCGATTACATGATAGATCCCATCCAACCCATCACCGTCCAGCAAACCTACGATGGAATTACTCACGCACGGCGGTGAGCATCATGAAAT
The DNA here is from genome assembly GCF_056163025.1 of Triticum urartu. Classification (NCBI taxonomy): domain Eukaryota; kingdom Viridiplantae; phylum Streptophyta; class Magnoliopsida; order Poales; family Poaceae; genus Triticum; species Triticum urartu. The sequence goes on from NC_141876.1 coordinate 302,638,287, forward strand.
TGGTGATGGAAGATGGTTGATGATGACGATGGCGACGGATTCCCCTCTCCGGAGCCCCGAACGAACTCCGGATCAGCCCTCCCGAGAGGTTTTAGGGCTTGGCGGCGGCTCCGTCTCGTAAAACGTGATGAATTCTTCTCTTTGATTTTTTTCTCCCCGAAACACAATATATAGAGTTGGAGTTGGAGTTGGAGAGGCACCAGGGGGCCCACGATGTAGGGGGGCGTGCCCTAGGGGGGCAGGCGCGCCCCCACCCTCGTGGATAGGTGGTGGGCCCCCTGGCCTTTATCTTTTGCAGGTATTTTTTATATTTTCCAAAAAGTTGCTCCGTGAAGTTTCAGGTCATTCCGAGAATGTTTGTTTCTGCACACATAAATAACACCATGGTAATTCTGCTGAAAACAGCGTCAATCCGGGTTAGTTCCATTCAAATCATGCAAGTTAGAGTCCAAAACAAGGGCAAAAGTGTTTGGAAAAGTAGATACGACGGAGACATATCAATAGCCATACATCATTGGGAAATAATATATAGTGTTGAGCACCATGTTTAAGTAGAGATTATAGCGGGTAAAAGAGGGGTTACACCGCTGCATAGAGGGGGGAAGAGTTGGTGATGATGGCGGTGAAGTTGTTGGTGAAGATTGCAGTGATGATGATGGCCACGGTAGCGTCCCGGCGCCACCGGAAGAGAAGGGGAGAGGGGGCCCCTTCTTATTCTTCTTCCTTGACCTCCTCCTTAGATGGGAGAAGGGTTTCCCCTCTGGTCCTTGGCCTCCATGGCATGGGAGGGGCGAAAGCCCTTCTGAGATTCGATCTGTCTCTCTGTCTCTCTCTGTTTCTGCATTCTCAGATTCTACCCTTTCACCATTTCTTATATTCCCGGAGATCCGTAACTCAGATTGGGCTGAAATTTTAACACAATCTCTATTCGGATATTAGCTTTCTCGTGGCCAAAGAAGGGCACCAACCGCCTTACGGGGTGGCCACGAGGGTCAGGGGCGCGCTCCCCTGCCTCGTGCCTCCCTCGGGCACCGTCTCGCGTGGATTTTTCTTCCCAAAAATCATATATATTCCAAAAAAAATCTCCATCAGTTTTTATCCCGTTTGGACTCCGTTTGATATTGATATTCTGCGAAACAAAAATCATGCAACAAACAGGAACTGGCACTGGGCACTGGATCAATATATTAGTCCCAAAAATAGTATAAAAAGTTGCCAAAAGTATATGAAAGTTGTAGAATATTGGCATGGAACAATCAAAAAATATAGATACGATGGATACGTATCAGTAGTATCTTTTATGTAGCTTGGAGTGTCGCATGTCGATGGCGAGGTTGTCAATGCGCTCTCGCAATCTTGATTGTGCGCCTTGCATTTGTCATTGTAGATCAAAGATTGACGATTTGGTGATGTAGTTGTTCGCGCCGTCATTGTTGTCGAAGACCGGAGATGAAATGCCTTGCTACCCATCAGACGACTCGAGCAAATATGAGTGGGAGAAAGATAATAACTATACCAAATGTACCTTGCCTGACGTTGATGATGGATCAATGATCACTCAATGATGTAACAAGGAAATAGCACAATTGGTATCGATCTCGTCAATTTCTCACAGCTTATGGTGGAGCTCGGTGAGGTTAGTGGCACAAAAATTTGATGCAAAATTTAGCAAGAGTCAATAATGTTGAAAGAGATTCACAAATTCGCGAGTGAAACAAGTAGACCAATAGCAATATGTGGAAACACACACCCGGATAGATAAATGGGGTCGTGCAACCAAGGAATGATCTCAAAATGTGGAATCCACGGAAAATGCTCTTGTTGCACAACTCTAGAGAGACGCTAGCAGGATTGCTCTGTAGGTGGATACAACACTTGTGCACAACCTATAGGAGACAAAAATGCAACGACTTCTATCCCAATTATGCTATGTATATATGGTTCCCGATGTTCCTCTCAAGATGACCCAAGATGATCGGATATGACAATCTTATGTGCAATGTGGTATGATGCTATGTCACTTGCTTACAAGCTCTTTTGTTTCTCTTTTGCTTAAAAGCTTTATTCTTCTTTTTCTTTTTTTGTATGGCCACTTTTGCACAATGCACAAACCAAGATAGCAATTATGTATATGTGGGGAACAAACTTGAGGCACATGAGATGATATCATACCAAGATGATACCAATATGATATGGTATGTTTGCAATGGAAGGTGTAGATCAATGATCACTAATGTGCACAAGTAACATTGCCGGCAGTACTCAAATGGCTAGTCTCGATAGGCAAGTAACGCAAAATGGGCTAGGGGTTATCAATGCAATTGCAAGGGGAATGTACAATGGAGTGATACCATGGTACCAAGATTATATGGAGGTTACCATCCGTGTCGATGATGAGTGGAGGTTTTCTTGATGTAGATACCAAGATGATGGAGACTCATCCCTAAGTAGCCGAAACACCTTAGGAAACGAAAAAAATGCGAACTCAAAATCTCAAATGTCAAATGATGGTAGTAGGAAAGCGGTGGTGGATGCGGAAGCTCAATGGGATTGCGGAAATGCAATGATGGGTTTTGAGACGCAATGCGGAAGTGGAGGGTAAGGTGGTGGAGTATACATGGTGTCGGAGTTAGAAGCACGACCCCTAAGTAGCCGAAACACCTTAGGTGACACAACTCACAACACAAACAAAATTGGGTTAAGTTGGGGTGGCGGAAGTGTATGGTGGGCAAGCCTATGTGAAAGTTATGGTGGTGGTTCATGAACAAGAAACCATCACTAAGTAGCCTAAACACCTTAGGAGACTCAAATCACAACTCAAAGAACCACAAATGGAATGGGGGACAAAAAAGGCTAGGGTGGTTTTGCGGACGATATGGTGGGAGCCCTAGGCAAAGATGCCAAAGTGCCAAAAATTTGATGGAGTAAAATGGTGTTGAAACCTATCTATATGGATACAGGATGTCAATAGCCACTTAGCAAGCTAAAGAATGCGAAAATTGGACTCCAGGTGTGAAAGTTATTGGTAAAACGGTGAAACACGGGAGGCTGAATTCCTAGGGGTCGGGCATCCGGGGTTGGGGGCCGGATATCTAGGGGCTCATGTCCAGAACCGTGCGGATTTTGTGCTCTAGGAGACGGATGTCCGGCTTGGGGCCTGGATGTCCGGCCCGACGATTCCAGATCGGGATTTGGACTTCGAAACTCGATTTGGTCGGAAATTGATGATTTTGGGGGCAAAATTTGACGGATTTTGTGGATGGGAAGTGGGGAAACTTGGGGGAAAGATAGATCCACTAGTAACACAACGAATCCATGGATCAAAATCAACAAAACATCATCAAACCAACAAATCACAAAAAAATTGGGGGCTATTTTTTGGTGGGGATTTTCGAATTTAGGACGAAATCAACAAAATTAGGCTAGAAAACAAAGAGGGGAGGCTCCGAAATCGTGATCAACGTGGCTCATGATACCAAGATGATGTAGAGTGGAACCCTAGACGGCTGATCTTTCACAAAAGGAGTGGACCCCGTGAACAATTCAAAGAACACGAGGGGAAACACGAGAGAATCACTCAAACCAATAAGAACAATCACACATATGCTAGATTCGGGTACACATAGAGATCACACGGTCCAAATCCAACAAGGGACGATACATAGGGTAACCAGTTCTTCTACGTGAGGAGGTCTTGAGGTCTTCCCATTAGGGGGTCTTGAATCCAAGTGGATCTTCTCCGAAGAGGTGTCGGTCCCTCGCAATGGAGTATATCCAGATGGATGAGCGAAGCTCTATCTCACATATGAGCTAACACAACGCTAACCCTAACTAGGAGGAGGTGGGGGAGTATATACCACGAAGGGGTAAGTGAGAGGGGGATACATGGGCCCTTGGCCCGTTCACTGTGCGCAGACAGGCGCCGGATGTCCGGGCTGGGGGCCGGATGTCCGGCGGCTCACGAAGAGCCGGATGTCCGGGCTGAGTTCGGCCTGAACAGATGCTCTCTGGATAGGCGGGGCTGGATATCTGGGTGAAGGGGCGGATGTCTGGGGCTTTGAGAGTAGCCGGATGTCCGGGGCATGGGGCCGGATGTCCGGCCGCTGTAGTAGCTGGCCCTTCTTCCTCCTCCCGTCTTCGCTTTCGCGCGTACTTGGCCTTGGTCCTTCGGTTCTCCATGGTCTCCTCGGGTGTACCTGAGTATGCACAAGGTCCGTGCTTGAGGTAGCATCCATGTCTTACATGCGGAAAGGGAAGATTCGGAAAGGAGCGAGTTCACCTTAGGTCCAATGGCGTATGCTTGAGGTCTCAACATGTTGGCACTTGGGGCTTGAGGAGTAGTCGTAGTGTACATGGGGATGATCGTAGGATGCTCCGCATCACAAACTTAGCCCATGATAAGCTCTCATGATCCGCGGAGACAATCCTCCATCTCGGGACACGCCGAGTAACCTCGGAATCCCGGTGCACAAGCTCTTCGAAGAAAGGAAAACTATCCGAAGGAGATCTCCTGGTGAGTCAGATCCGTGTCCAGAGCCGCACGCTCTCTATCTACAGACTCATCCATCTATGTTAAGTGGACGATAGCCAAAAGACCTCGAGTTTCCCCGAGGCGGCACCGCCGACTACTAGGTAGGTGGACCAACATCATGAGGAGCACTGGCCCGGGGGTTGCTTAAGAGACCTCGGGTGCTAGCCGGTCCCTATGCAAGTTTTAGTTGTTATTAGGCAAATGGTAAAACCAATGTTGCATCTCCTCGGGAAAGCTTTACTTTAGACGAAGAAACAAGGGGGCCCATAAACCCCGGCAACGTTAGGAACGCAAAATTCAAGGAACATAACACCGGTATGACGAAAACTAAGGCAGCAAGAGTGGAACAAAACACCAGGCAAAAGGCCAAGCCTTCCACCCTTTACCAAGTATATAGATGCTTTAATTTAATAAGAGATATTGTGACATCCCATGATATCCATGTCCCAACCATGGAACAACCTGGAATTGCACCTGCAACTAGCAACGCTATAAGAGGGGTTGAGCAAAGCAGTAACATAGCCAAAAAATGGTTTGCTGCGATGGTGAAAAAGGTCAGAGGTTGTTTCATGGCATATTGGGAGGCTTGATAAATAGGTGGTAAGTAGCGCGACATAGCGATAGCATCGAGAAAACTAGCATAGCAAAGATAGTAGTGCGATCCAAGGTGACGGTCACCTTGCCTGAAATCCCGCTAGGAAGAAGACCAAGTCCGTGAAGTAGATGAACCAACTTAGTCGAACGGATCCTCACAATTTGCAACGTAACCGGAACTATCGAGAAGAAGAACAACCGGAAAGAAGTAAATGACATGGTAAACCAACAAGCATTATCATGGCATGATGCACAATCAAGTATGATGCATGTCCATTTTACTGAGGCATGGCATGGCATAGTGCAACAAACAATACTACAAATTAAGTGGGGATCAATATGCAACGAGTTGCATATTGACGAAACACCACATTTCAAATATTTAGTTCGCTCTCATTTAGGTACACAACAATATTAAATGTTGTTAAACATGGCAAGAGGTGAAGCATAATTAAACTAACTATTTAGGCAAGTTTAAATGAGGCCAGAAGTAACAAACAACAATTCCGGAAAATCCCCATATGCATGTTTCGAATTTACTACTGTTCTGTCCTAAACCATATTTTAGAGTTATTAAACACGCAAAGTAAGTGGAACATGTTAATCTATGCATTTTTCTACCCCATTTACATATAAAGTTTATTTAATCCGAGCTACAATTAATTAGTTATGAAATAAACCATTTTAACATATCATTTAAGTAAATTAAAGCAAACAACAATTTTAGACATTTTTAACATGGATGAAAGTTGCATATTATTAAAGATGAAATTCTAAGCATTTTACATGTTTAAATCATTTTAGTCCGATGCACGGTTAGTGTTGGGGATATTACTATTAAGTATAAACCGGCCATGAGGGGCCGGGTTATGCCCACAAGGAGTTAGTCATGTTCGAAGCCCATGAAGATGAGAGGTATGGCGCTTTACAGAGGAGGTCTACATGAAGGACCAGGGCCCAAAGGCGGATTAGGGCCCGTAGATATAAACCGCCATATGATATGTAACTTATGTTGTAAGGCAAGGAATGGTAGAAACCGAGCCGGGCACGTGTATGAGCCGGCCTTGGGATTCTATAAACCGCTGGGCGTTAACCTGTGTATATAAAGGGACGACCCGGCAGCGGTTTAGGGACAAGAAACGATAACTCGAGAGCCAGGCAAAGCGGATTCGCTCCCTGGTCATTGAAACCCTAACAATTCCATCACAACTGGACGTAGGCTTTTACCTTCATCGTAAGGGGCCGAACCAGTATAATTCCTCGCGTCCCTTGTCCGCTTTAACCCCTTCAAGCTAACCCGTTGTGATGGCTCCATGACTAAGTCCTTTCACAAGGACATCTGTCGTGACAAAACCACGACAGTTCGCGCCCATCATGGGGCTGTCGCACGGTGGTTTCGAGTTCTTGAAGGGCAGCTTTGAAGGACTCAAGGGATATGCTATGGGCCGGATGACCAAGAGTTGTCGCAGCAAGCTCTACATCGACGACGCAGGCTGGGGCCCCGAGGCTGGCTCGATTGAGTACGGGTACCGGGTCCCCTTTGGCGGAATACACGTCTTCATTGGCAAGATCGGTGAACCGGGCCCCGAGCCAGACATCTACACCGACATCATTGAGACAGCTCAGCATGCAAGACCTGCCCGAGTTCAGCCTGTCGTGAAGCATGCCTTAGTGGGAGTCATCCACGGAGTGGAATCGGAGGATAGATCGATATCTGGTGGCGAAACCATCGTTTGCTCTTTTGACGAATCTTCAACCGGAGAGACCGTGTCGCTGTATCAGCTGCATGATGGCTGGATTAGTGGCGGTTCTGATGGCGACAGTATTCCGAACCTCTCTGATCCGCCGAGCTGAGTTGCGATCTTCATGGCTAGTACACAGTCGGTGTAGCATTCTTCTACCGCCGCAGCAGTGATTTCTGGTTCAGCAGCTGCAACACCAGCCGGGGCGGGGGGCTCTGCTCCACCCCGGCTCAGGCTTTGTCCGATTTATTCGACACTTTCGCAACATTGCTATCAGCTGAGGTTGACGCGGTAAATCAGGATCAGCATAACATAGAAATTGCAAGGTGAAGGATCAGATAGCTCAAGCCAAGGTAGATCTGGCAGCATAGAACACCAGGATGGCCGCCGAGCGGGCCGGATTAGAGGCACAGGCCTATCGGCTTATACTGGAGCAGAGTGCGTCAGATGATGTCATGAGGAGAAGGTACCGGTCTCACCTGCCGCCGGTTTACGAGGGAAGGAACCTCTTTAACACGCTAGGAGCAGGTACCAGCAGCCAGGCAGTGGTAAACCGGGTGGAGGCGCCTGGAACGGGGGCGCCGGTTCAGCCGCGCGCGATGGATCCGCCTCGTCAGAACAATGTCCCATCACAGCATGTATCAACGCCTCCGGGTCATTACTCTAACCCGTTGGATAATATCGTTGTCGCTGCTTCACGATTGGCAGCTCTCCCGACCGATGGCGAGTCTCTAGTAGCAGTTGAAACACGACGGGCTAGGGAGCTCCTTCCGACAGCTTTGACTCAGCAGCAAGCTTATTCACACAGTCGTGAGAGGATTCATTCCACCCCCCCCCCCCCCCCCCCGTCCAAGTCGGAGCTACATCAGGCATATTGATGAACCGGCCATATCAAGCAGTGCGAGAAACCGTAACCCGCCGCAAGGTCATAACCCGGCGGGCGGCGGTGCTAATGCTCAGGATGTGGTGGATCACGGTAGAGTGTGTCGAGAAGCCGAGTTAGCAGCGCAGCACGCGGCCCGTCAGCTTACTCCGGTTCGTCCAACTACTTCGGTGGAACCAGGCGTGGTTTTCAGTTCTTTGTGGGTGCCGTGTCTTACCCCGGCCATACATTACATGCGGCTACCCAAGGACTTCAAGGGTCCTCGTAAGGTGCCCAATTACACTGCCGATTTGCCCCCGGAGTCATGGGCTGAGATCTATGAGATGGCGATGGAGATGCTGGACGTGGATAACGCGGCATGTGCTAAGTACTTTACCATGATGCTGGAAGGGACAACTCGTAATTGGTTAAAAAGCTTACCAGCTAATTCCATTGGATCATGGGCCGAGTTAAAAAGCCGGTTTATCCAAAATTTCAAAGCCACGTGCAAACAGCCCATGTCAATTGTGGACTTAGCCGCATGTGTTCAAGAGGAGGGGGAGTCCACAACCCATTGGGTAAAGCGAGTCTCAGCTATTCTGCATTCATCAGACCGCATCAATGCTGACACAGCCGTCTTAACATTGGAAGGCAATTGCCGGTTTATTCCCTTGAAACTAAAGTTGGGAAGGCTCAAACGTCACTGCAATGACATGGCAACACTTATGGCAGCTCTGGTTAAGTATGCCGATTCAGAAAGTACCAAGGACCCTGAGTCTGAGGATGAAAAGATGGGGAAGGGAAAGAAGAATGGCAATGCCAAGGGGCAGCAGCATAACCCGGCGGGTCATGGGAACAACGGTAAGCGCAAGGCGGATAACAACTTGGATTTTGTGGCTAACACCAACACCTAGGATAATGGTCAGCATCGCCAGGGTAAACTGCCCCAGCGGGGTAGAGGTTCAGGTCCCAATCTTGAACGCCTGTTGAATGAACCTTGCCCAAAGCATGGGTCGCGAGAGAGGCCAGCTACGCACCTTTGGAAGGATTGTTTTATCATGCGGGAGTTTAAAAATTCAAGTTCTTTCCAGTACGACCAGGGATCGCCCGACGGTTGAGGAGGCGGTCCTCATGGGCCGGGTTATGGTGGAGGCGGCTCTAGTTCAGGATTTCAAGGCAATCAGACCGGACATAGCAATCAAGGCAATCAAGGTAACCAGGGCGGTTACAGTCATCAAGGGGGTCAGCAGTAGCAACAATCGGGTTATCAGAGTAATCCGAAGCAGTTGAATAGTGGGCAGTACCATGTCTTCACCACTAGTTTGTGTAAGCGCGATTAGAAGCTTCATAAAAGGGTAGTAAACTCTGTTGAACCGGCAGTTCCCCGTTATCTGCGCTGGTCTGAACAACCCATTGTGTGGAGTCGAGAGGATCATCCACCCCGGGTTGATAATCCGGGTCATCTCGCGTTGGTGGTGGCACCTCAGGTTGGGGGGTGCAAGTGCACCAAGGTACTCATGGATGGAGGAAGCAGTATCAATATCCTTTATTATGAAACCTTCCATCGCATGGGGTTGACATATAAGAATCTTAAACCGTCGAACACCATCTTTCATGGTGTGGTGCCTGGTAAATTGGCGTACCCAGTTGGTAAGATAGCTCTAGAGGTTGCTTTAGGAGATGATCATGATTCAAGATCAGAAACATTGACTTTTGAAGTGGTGAAAATCAAGAGCCCATATCATGCCCTGCTTGGACGGCTGGCTTATGCTAAGTTCATGGCAAGACCCTGTTATATTTATCTGCAGCTTAAGATGCCGGGTCATAAGGGGACCATCATAGTGCATGGGAGCCGGAAGATTGCTTTGGAATGTGAAGAAGGTAATGCGGCATATGCCGAGTCGGTTTGTGCAATAGAGGAGTTGAAGTTTTGCAAAGACAATGTTGATCCGGCAGATATGACTTCTCTGAAAAAACCAACTACAGAGCATGATCCGGCTTTGAAATTTAAATCGGTTGAGGAGACTAAGCTGGTTGATTTTGTTCCTGGCGATTCATCCAGGCAATTCAGCATCAGCGCTAACCTGGATCCGAAATAGGAAATCCCGCTCATCGAGTTCATCCGTGAGAACCGGGACATCTTTGCATGGAAACCTTCTGACATGCCAGGTGTACCGAGGGAACTCGCTGAGCACACTCTTAATATAGATCCTAAGTTTGAACCAGTCAGGCAGTTTCTCCGCCGCTTCAATGAAGAAAGGCGCAAGGCTATTGGTGAGGAGGTAGCCCGGCTTTTGGCAGCAGAGTTTATTGTGGAGGTCTTTCACCCTGAGTGGCTAGCTAATCCGGTGCTAGTACATAAGAAAAACGGCACTTGGCGTATGTGTGTGGACTACACAGATTTGAACAAGGCCTTTCCGGCTGATCCCTTTGCTCTCCCTCATATTGATCAAATCATTGATGCTACGGCGGGTTGTGACCGTTTGTGTTTTCTGGACGCTTATTCTGGTTATCATCAGATCAAAATGGCGGTTAAGGACCAGGAGAAGAAAACTTTCATAACTCGCTTTGGAGCCTTCTGCTATGTATCAATGCCTTTTGGGCTCAAGAGTGCCCAGGCGACTTATCAGCGCTGTGTACAGAATTTTCTTCACAATCAGATCGGGCGCAATGTTCATGCTTATGTGGATGATATTGTGGTGAAGTCCAGAAAGGAGGAAACATTGATAGATGATTTGAAGGAGAATTTTGATAACCTCCGGGTTTATAAGATAATGCTTAATCCGGCCAAATGTGTCTTTGGTGTACCGGTAGGCAAGCTCTTGGGTTTTTTGTGTCTAACAGGGGCATTGAAGCTAATCCGGAGAAGATCAAAGCTATTATGTCTCTGTCTAAACCGGCGTGTATTAACGATGTTCAGCGCCTGGCGGGCCATATTGCAGCATTGAGCCGGTTTATCAGTCGGTTAGGGGAGAAGGCCATCCCTTTGTATCAGATGCTGAAGAAGACGGACGACTTTGTTTGGAGTGAGGCTGCCAATGAAGCGTTTGAGAGTCTAAAGCGGCAGCTAGCTGAGCCGCGTGTCCTTGCTGCTCCTGTTGATAAAGAGCCTTTGTTGTTATATGTGGCTGCTAATGCCCGGGCTGTTAGTGTGGCTATTGTTGTGGAGCGCAAGGAGGCCGGAAAAGAGTATCCGTTTCAATGATCGGTTTATTATATTAGTGTAGGATCTAGAAGTAGATGTGTCTAAAGGGGGGGTGATTAGACACTTAGTGCTAAAGTTGCAATTTTTAAGCTTTTTCGGTTTAAGTGGGGTTTAGGCACAATTTCAACACACAATACATATCAAGCAAGCATGCAAAGAGTATATGAGCAGCGGAATGTAAAGCATGCAACTTGCAAGAATGTAAAGGGAAGGGTTTGGAGAGATCAAACGCAATTGGAGACACGGATGTTTTTCCCGTGGTTCGGATAGGTGGTGCTATCCTACATCCACGTTGATGGAGACTTCAACCCACGAAGGGTAACGGTTGCGCGAGTCCACACAGGGCTCCACCCAAGGGCAACGGTTGCACGAGTCCACACAGGGCTCCACCCACGAAGGGTCCATGAAGAAGCAACCACCCACAAAGGGTCCACGAAGAAGCAACCTTGTCTATCCCACCATGGCCATCGCCCACGAAGGACTTGCCCCACTAGCGGTAGATCTTCATGAAGTAGGCGATCTCCTTGCCCTTACAAACTCCTTGGTTCAACTCCACAATCTTGTCGGAGGCTCCCAAGTGACACCTAGCCAATCTAGGAGACACCACTCTCCAAGAAGTAACAAATGGTGTGTAGGTAATGAACTCCTTGCTCTTGTGCTTCAAATGATAGTCTCCCCAACACTCAACTTTCTCTCATAGGATTTGGATTTGGTGGAAAGAAGATTTGAGTGGAAAGCAACTTGGGAAGGCTAGAGATCAAGATACATATGGTAGGAATGGAATGTCTTGGTCTCAACACATGAGTAGGTGGTTCTCTCTCAGAACATATGAGTTGGAATGGTGTGTGTGTTCTGATGGCTCTCTCATAGAATGAGAAGGAGGTGGAGGGGTATATATAGCCTCCACACAAAATCCAACCGTTACACACAATATACCAATCTCGGTGGGACCGAATCAGATAACTCGGTCTGACCGAAATAGTAAACCTAGTGACCGTTAGGAATTTCGATGGGACTGACATGCAACTCGGTAGGACCGATTCGGTTAGTGTTTGGGCATAACGTAATCTCGGTGAGACCGATTACACAAACTCGGTGAGACCGAATTTGGTAATTAACTAACAAGAGAGTTGGTCAGGCAAACTCGTGGGACCGATTTGCTCTTTCGGTGAGACCGAGTGGAACTCGATGAGACCGAAAAGTTACAAAGGGGAAACACTGAGTTTACATTGCAATCTCGGTGGGACCGATTCGCTCTTTCGGTGGGACCGAAAAGTTACGAAAGGGAAACAGAGAGTTTGCAACCCCATCTCGGTGAGACCGAGATCCTTATCGGTAGAACCGAATTGCTAGGGTTTGGTAGTGGCTGATGACAAGTGAAACTCGGTGGCACCGGATAGGAAGAATCGGTAGGACCGAGTTTGGCTTAGGGTTTAGGTCATATGTGGATGTGGGAAAGTAGTTGAGGATTTTGGAGCATATCATTAAGCACATGAAGCAAGAGGCTCATTAAGCAACACCTCATCCCTCCTTGATAGTATTGGCTTTTCCTATGGACTCAATGTGATCTTGGATCACTAAAATGTAAAAGTGAAGAGTCTTGAGCTTGAAGCTTTAGCCAATCCCTTGTCCTTAGCATCTTGAAGGAGTTCCCACAACCTTTAGTCCATGCCACTCCATTGTTGAACTTATCTGAAACATGCTAGATAGAAGTGTTAGTCCAACAAGAGATATGTTGTCATCAATTATCAAAACTACTTAGGGAGCACTTGTGCTTTCAATTAGTGAGGTGCTTATTGAATCCAAGCAGAGGTACCCACATTGGCAGAAGCTGGTGTATGGAGTTTTCATGGCAAGCCGGAAGCTGAAGCACTATTTTCAGGGTCATCCTATCACTATGGTCAGTTCTGCTCCCTTGGGGATATAATCCAAAACAGAGAAGAAACTGGCTGGATTGCCAAATGGGCTATTGAACTTGGACCTCATGGATTAAAATATACGCCTCGCACAACAATCAAATCCCAAGCACTTGTGGACTTCATCATCAATGATTGGACAGAATTGCAGGCATGTGAGGAAAAGCCAGATAACACTCATTGAACTATTCATTTTGATGGGTCCAGACAATTGGAGGGCTCGGGGGCTGGAGTCATATTAACTTCCCCACGAGGTGATAAGTTTTGTTATGTTCTCCGTTTAATGTTCCCTTGCACTAAAAATGCAGCTGAATATGAGGCTTTGCTCCATGGTCTTCGGATGGCTAAGGAGATGAATTTAAGTCAGGTTAAGTGCTTTGGTGACTCGGACCTGGTGGCTCAACAGGTGTCTGGTACATGGGATTCCATGGATCCACTCATGGAGGCGTATCGACAAGAGGTGGACATAGTGCCTGGTCATTTCAAGGGTTATCAGGTTGACCATATAGACCGACGCAAGAATGAAGTGGCAGACGCTTTAAGTCACTTAGGCTCTCAATGTAAACCGGTGCCGCCCAATGTCTTGCTGGATATGCTACATAACCCGTGAGTCAAGATACCTACAGAGGAGGATTTGGCTGTTCCTGACTCAGAGGCTCAATTGGTGGCGGCTCTCCATGTTATCCCGAATTGGACAGTCCCATACTTGGCGTACATGAACCAGGGCGAGTTACCGGACGATGAAACTTTGGCCTGGCAGATAATCCGACGATCCAAGTCAATGACCATTATCAATGGGGAGTTGCATCATTGTAGCGTAACATGGGCGTTTCAGCGTTGTGTGTCTCCTCAAGAAGGCTGTGAGATTTTGCGTCAGATCCACGAAGGAGATTGGGTCACCACTCCGGTTCAAAATCCTTGGTAGCTAAGGCCTTTCATCACGGTTTCTATTGGTTGACGGCTCATGCTGATGCTGAGGATTTGGTAAAGAGGTGTGATAGTTGTCAGAAGTTTGCACGTCGCGCTCATGTTGCGGCTCAAGAATTAAGGATGATTCCAATAACTTGGCCGTTCACAACTTGGGGCCTGGATATGGTTGGGCCCTTTAAGAGGTCCAAAGACAAGAAGACCGACCTACTAGTGGCGGTTGATAAGTTCACCAAGTGGGTAGAGGCAGAGCCAGTCAGTAAGTGTGATGCAGCCACGGCGGTTCAATTCATCAAAAAGGTGATCTTCCGTTTTGGTTTTCCACATAGCATCATAACTGATAATGGTACTAATCTGTCAAAGGGTGCTATGGAAGAATTTTGTCATCGTGAGCACATCCGGCTTGACGTGTCATCAGTGGCTCACCCCCAATCTAATGGTCAAGCAGAGAGAGCCAATCAAGAGATTTTGAGAGGCATCAAGCCCCGACTTATGGTTCCTTTAAAGCGGACGCCGGGTTGTTGGGTGGAGGAGTTACCTTCTGTGCTATGGAGTATCAATACCACACCGAACAGATCTACGGGTTACACGCCTTTCTTCATGGTTTATGGAGCAGAGGCGGTTCTCCCTAGTGACATCCGTCATGACTCGCCCTGTGTGGCGGCTTATGTTGAAGCTGATAATGAGAAAGCACGTCAGGACTCACTGGACCTGTTAGATGAGGAGCGTGATCTTGCAGCGGCACGTTTGGCAATTTATCAACAAGATCTACCACGTTATCACAGCCGCCGGGTTAAAACCAGAACTTTTCAAGAAGGCGATCTAGTGCTCCGGCTCATCCAGGATCATACTGATATGTACAAGTTGTCCACACCTTGGGAAGGACCTTTTCTGGTCAGCAAAACTCTTCACAACGGATCATACTACCTTATCGATGTTCGAGAGCACAAAGACTCACGTAAATCGGAGGAGGAGACCCAACGACCGTGGAATATAGATAATCTTCGGCCTTACTATTCTTGAGCCACATGCTCTTCTTATGTACATAATTATGACAATGTATATATTATGATCAATATAATAAACCGGAGCCTCAGCTAAAGCGGGGTCTCTGTTGTTTTTATTACATCATGTGTGCTTACATGGGGGCTTCTGTTTATAAAGCGGAGTTCTATTGATCCGGCTTATAAAGCCACAGATATCAAAGGAAATCACTAGGGGGATTGGTCGTATTCAAACCATAGCTATGCCTCTTGATCGGCTTAAGGCCAAAAGGAAATCACTAGGGGGCTTCGTCGTATTCGAACCATAGCTACACCTCTTGATCGGCTCAAGGCCAAAAGGAAATCATGTGGGGACCAAGAGAGTGTTGCAACAACACAACTCAAACATAGGCACCCACCGTGCACAACTCAAATGTTGCTTGGGGGCTCTTTGCTTCTCAAAGAACAAAGAACTTGCACCCTTGCAATAGGCTATCAAGCCAGGCTTGGAAGCCAGGTGTATTCATCTAAAACCCCGGGTTATCCTGCCTTTTTAAGTAAGCCACTCCATCCAGGTAAACCTGGTATGACCCGCCGAACGTTTGACAAGTCAATCTCATAGACCGTGAACTTGTCAAAGTTAAAACGACGATTGGTTAATGATTGAGGTCCATCTTAAAAGGCTTCGAAAAATGGTTTAACTCAGTGGCCTGGCAGCCCATGAAAAGCCTCAATTTAGGGCCTGGCAGCCCATGAAAATCCTTCCATATTCTTTTTATGTTTTTGCCAAGTGTTTTCTCCTTTGGTGAGATTTTTAATATCTTATGATAAACCGGCGTTTATTGACCCGGGTTGGCTTTCAACGATAAGTTGTAAGTACATGATCAGTTATAATCCGGTGTTTATTGACCCGGTCTGGTTTCGACTACAAGTCGCCAGCATTCTATATGGAAACACCGGCGTTTATTATAACCCGGTACGGTTTTATCATAAACCGGCAAAACATGGAAGGAGTTATCAATACTCAAGATTGGGGTTATAGCCCTAAATATACAAAAGTTGTTCAACGAACAGAGTGATTCAATATCACAGGTATCATCTCTTTCATCTTTGATTATTTTCAAAGTACAGCCTTGGTTATAAAATTGGCTATATATTTGGGCATCATGACCTGTCCTGCGGTAAACCGCTAGGATACTTTCAAATTTCTTGTATGTAGGAACAATTTGAATAAAACCGCTAGGGATTATGAACATAATCTTTACCTAATAATAAAGGAAATTGGATTTCTTTTGTCTGTCATGGCATTTTTCAGAAAAGTCCCTCTATTTCAGAGAATTCAACCCGCAGTCCCGTTTTTAAGTGAAAACGAATCGTTATTTTCATATTTTACACAAAAGTCCCCGTCTTTTCTTGAAATCAACCCGCCATCCGGTTTAAGCCACACCCAAACCGTTATTTTACATTTTTCAAAACCCCCCTGATCTTTTAGGTAATTCATCTGCGGATCATATTTAAGTCAAACAAATGCTTTTTAAAATCATCCATATCTTTTAAACCGTAACTCCGATTTGAACATGTTATATATGAAATTTGATTAGAAAAATATGTAGAATATGAATATGAGATTATTTTTACCTATTAAGTATTTTTAAATATTATTTTGGAATATATTTGACTCAGACAAAATGATTTTCTAAATTATTTGTATCTTTTAAACTGTAACTTTGATTTTAACATATTTGTGAAATTTTATTAGAAAAATGTGTGGAATCTAAATATGATGTTAATTTTACCTGTTAAATATTTTTAAAATATTGTTATGGAAGCAAACTTATAATTTATAGCGCAAGATCCGTTTTTTCATACCGGCGTCGATCCAGATTGCAAATAAACACCCCACTATAACCATATAGGGAAAAGAAAACACCGATAACTACACATGCATACCTCTGAAAAATGTCGCAGGGGAAAACAACAGATTTATCATCGCGAGAGTGAGAGAAAGCGAGAGTGAGAGAAAGCGAGAGAGAGAGAGAGGGGGAGGAGAGAGGGAGAGAGAGACATCTTAGGATTAACCATATTCAACACATGGTTTTTGTTGTTTTGTGTGAACACCGAGGCCATCGCCGGTGAGGGTGAGAAGGAGGATAAGCGGCAACACAAATATGATGCCTGGACCTATTGTGGTCTTGAGTGATGGTTGTTGAGTTAAGAGCGTGTGTTATGTTTTCTCTCTCGTTGCAATGCACGGGCTCTTTTGCTAGTATATCCTAAAGCATGGTGGATTCTAGCCTATTACAAGTGTTTGAACTAGCCTATTACAAGGCGCTTTAATGCCCAAAAGAATAATTGTTTTCAGCAAGTGTGGCAGTACGTAGAAGGCTAAACCAGCCTCCGGATCATGACTCATCACAAGGCTGAGTTGAAGGTTGTGGATCGTCCCGCGCTGGTGCATCTTCCTCCTCTTTACCCAGTGGCTGGAAGTCAATGGTTTCCCAATCGATTCCAGTTAAGGCTTGGAACACAACTTCATCACTTATAAGGTTTGAGGGGTCAACATCAGGGGCATAAGTATGCTTACGAATTGGCGGAGTAAGGTCTTCTACATCATGTGTTGGTGCAGGATATCTTTTCTGATCAGAATCATAAACCGGCTGATAGTGAGAGAGATCCGTTTCCTCAGCCAATTTGCTCGCTATGGGGCGCATTTCCCTTGTCAACCTTCGAAGATCTTCGTTGTTAAATTCTGAACCATCCTCCTTTACGCCAGGGTAGCCTCTGCCTATATCCGACAGTTCAAGATCTGGTATCCATGCCTTCGCCCGGATTAGCGCAGTCAGTGCACCGGACCTTGCAGCTGATCTTTTTAGTTCATCCAACCGGGCGGGCAGCATTGATAGCTTCTCAATGGTTTCTTTATCAAGGTTGGAGGCGGTTTGTTATGCGCAGTGGTGCAAATGGCCCATTGGGCTCCGGAATATAACTGCTCTATCAACGTATAGGCAGTCTTCAGCTTCATACGCATCTGAGAGCCCAGATGGGTAATG
This sequence comes from Triticum urartu, assembly GCF_056163025.1. NCBI lineage: Eukaryota > Viridiplantae > Streptophyta > Magnoliopsida > Poales > Poaceae > Triticum > Triticum urartu. The sequence goes on from NC_141876.1 coordinate 302,656,097, forward strand.
CGAGTTCCTGTGTCATTGCAAGTATCAGTAAACCGGCAACTAATGAGATAATGTATATTGAAAAGCTTCCGATGAGGATACTTACCAAACACAGCAGAGGTCATGGCATTTATTTGCCGCTTTAAGTCGGCCAGTTCTTCGACCAACGGTTTAAGGGCTGCTTCTGCGTCTTCAGATCTCTTTTGTAATCTGGTTTCTCTGTGCCCCAATCTGCCCGTTCCTTATTAAAAGCTTCTTTTAGCTTCTCCATGGCTGCTAAGGCACTGGTCAATTCCTCTTTGGCTTTGGAAGTTTCCGCTTGCTGAGATTTGATGTTCTCTTGAAGATCAGCGGTTTGGGCTTCCTTTTTGCTTAGCCCAGCCTGTAAGAGAAGGACATATTATGAGGTGGCAGTGAATATTTGAAGTACCAAGCACATAACAAGTTATACACTTGGTACTTGGGGGCTAATGCCTATTTGCTTGATTATTAGAATTTTTTACAAGTCCCAAGCACAATACAAGTATTATTCTTGACACTTGGGGGCTAATGTACGTTTGCTCAAAGTAACATTGGTTAAAGTCCTGGTTTAGCTTGGAAAAGATAAACCGGCCCTTAGGGTCTACACAAGCGAAAGTTACAGGATTACAATGTGAAAGCACCGGTTCATCTTTAAAGAATCAACCGACCCGTGGAGGATAAGCGTGCAAAGTTGAGATATTGCAAAGTACCAGTTTAGATTGGTATCATAAATCGTCCCTTGGGGGCTACTGGAGCTGGTACTTGAACTTAGACATAAGAGAGAAACAGTTATGAAGTTACCTCATATCGCTCCTTCATCAGATTCACTAAACCGGCTTCGTAGTTGCGGTTTGTGTACAACTGGTTTAAGAAACCAGAATGAAGTTCTTGGGCGTTGAGGTGGGCGTAGCTTGACAAGTCTGTGCTCCACTTGCCTTTGCCCATAGCAGAGAGTTCCTCCTTGGCACTATGCTTTGATAACGCAACAGGATTGCCAGGGGTGGTGTGGCCAACGCCTGTAATTATAACATCATCTTCCTTGTCACCAGCAGTCTTTACTAGAGTTGACAGTTTATCAGCAGCCTTAGCTGGACTAGATGGTTTATCATCAGTTGGGACCAAGCTTGCCGGTTTATCAGCATGGCCTGTTGCATCAACATCTAGTTGTTCAACAACATAGTCATGATCTTGAGGTGACAGATCATCAAACATGACATTAGCATTTGTTCTTGCTGGTTCTGGAGTTCTCTCCGGTTCAATAACCACATTGTCATCAGACAGTTTATCTACCCGAGCTTTCTTGTTGGGTCTGGCCTTGGCTCTGAAAGAAAAAGATATAAAGGTCAGTATAACATGCAAATATAAAGCATCAAAAGGAGTAAGTTTAAAGTGTTTACCCAGGAACAGTCTTAAGAGGAGGGAGCTGTGTGGCCATTGACTCGCCAGATGATGAAAGAGGCGTTCCCTGATAATTTGAATCTGATGGATTAAGAGGTTGTCGGAAATAACCCGCCTTGGGATAAGAAGTATCGGAAGTGTTTGAGACCTCAGATCGACCTTTCCGAACCGGAGTGTTCGGTAAACCGGCTGAAGTGATTACTTGTCCACTGTGCCGAGTCGTGCGGCGAGCTTCGTGTTGCTGTTTCTTCAAAAGAAAGTGTGGGTCCAAGTGAGCTAGTGGGTGAGAAAATCTTACTTTCTGAACTGCTTGACGAATTTTTTGTGTTGACAGAGGGTCTGAACCGGAGGAAAGGATAATTACCTCTGCGTCATCGACTTGGCTGCCTTCGGGGTCATCCTGATAATAATCATTGTCAATGAGGTGTATGAAAAATGAACCAAGAGAGTCAAGTTCTACCTCTACATCCGGATCATCAAGGTCGTCATCGAGGTTTGAACCGGTGGGTTCAGCTCTCTTTTTCTTGGCAGGTCTTTTGACAACCTCCGTCTTTGGTCGAGGGGTCTTGGCCAATTTATCCTGCGGCTTCTTCTTCCAGAATGGGTCGTCACTCTGTTAAAAGATGGACAGAGGATATCAAAGACTACATAGTTAAGAATATCAAGTACAAACAGGAGTGAGGCAAGTCTTACAGCTGGCGGTTTATTGGAAACGAAGAAGGGACTAAGCCCTGTTTTACTGCAGACAGCCACCGATTCATCCAATATTTTCTTAACAGACTTGGTGACTTCATCCTCTGTTAGCTGAATATCAATATGTCATTGAGGATCTTTTAAGTCCCCTATGTACTTACACATTAAACCGGGGCGACAGCTTAACGGTAAAATGCTCCAAGATATCCAGCAACGAGCGAAGTCAACTCCTATCAAACCGTTAGCCATGAAAGCTCTGAGCTTGGCGAGTTGTGGTGCGTATGTGGACCGTTCCTTGGCAGTCAGTCATTGCGGAAATGGGTGTGTGTTGGTAAGCCGGTGAGCACAATAACCCGGCAGAGGGTTCTCATCTTCAGGGGAAGTATCCTTACAGTAGAACCAAGTCTGGTTCCAATCTTTGGGATGACTTTGAAGTTTGGCATGGGGAAAGCTGATGTCCTTCCTTTTTTGAATGGAGACGCCACCAAGTTCAGTGTTGGGCCCGTCTACAAATTCAGTATGACGGTTCAAGTAGAAGAAAATCCCTGAACAATTCCACGGTTGCCTCTTCTTGCAGATAGGCCTCACAAAACACTTGAAAGTGGCAAATATTGGACACAGAGTTGGGTCCAATATCTTGAGGGTGGATCTGGAAGCTGGCAAGCACATCACGAAAGAACTTGGATCTGGGCAGTTTAAAACCATGGCTCATATGATCAACAAATACTACCACCTCTCCATCCTTGGGGGTAGGAGGATTCTCTGGACCGGGAACTCGCCAGTGGATTTCGCTTTGTTTTGGTAAAGCACCAGTTCTGACGCATCCTTCTAGTTGCTCTTCAGTAACCTGGGAAGGGACCCAGTTACAGGCATAAAATTGTTTGGCCATTTCAAATGAAAAGCTGGAAAAAGATCAAATGCCAGTTTAAGGTTCATGACAGACAAGTGTAAAGCATAGCAGATTAAGGGAAAGGTATTCAAGCATGCAAGATTGTTAAACCGGAGGTTGATGTTATTATAAATGGTAAAGCGATTGGCGGTTTACAAGGGGACTAATGGCATATGGTAGATTATTTTCTAAAGGATAAACCGCCCACGCAGACACTGAAAGTACGGGTCTGAAGCAAAAATGACTAAGTGAGGAAAAACAAGTTTCACAGTTTTACATTGGAATTTTGGATCTACCACATGTTAGGAAAAGGAAAATAAGTTTAGACCTAAAAACCAGTACAGAGGAGTTCATCAAGGAGGCCTTTGTACAAGAAAAGGGGATCTACTAGCATCTGAAATGGATACGAAACAGCTACCGCGTGAGTTTCATACTTCTTTTAGATCAAAAGTGGACACAGTGGAGAAACTATGAAGAATCCGTAAGGAACATCGAAGAACACAGAAGAAATTGCAAACCCTAGCGGATCTACAGAGGAAGGGAAGAACAACTTACTGAAGTTGTGAAACGGTGGAGAGGCGCCGCGGGTTTCTGGTACGGTCAGGGTGATGCAGCGGCCGGAGTTGAGGCAGAAGCAAAGGTCGATGACGGCGGCGGCGCTCGAGTGCTGAGGCGACGCGAGATAGAAGAGAGACGAAGAGGAAATGGGAGGAAAGAAAAGGAACCCTCGGCCCTATTTATAAGACAAAGAGATAAGCGACAGGCGCAGAAATCGAGGAGTCCAAAAAATGGATATGCAGCAAAGTTGTTGCCTCGATTGTTGGAGGATCATTAATGAAGGGTATCTTTGAGTTTTAATGAACAGGTGACTTCATGGCAGTTTATTACGAACCTAGAAGATGACGTCATGGAGGTTTACAAGATCTATGCGAAGGTGCAGAAGGAGGAATTTTTTCTAAGAGTAGAAGATTGACATGAACGAGTTCAAATCAATCTGGGGCCTAATGTTGGGGATATTACTATTAAGTATAAACCGGCCATGAGGGGTTGGGTTATTCCCACAAGGAGTTAGTCATGTTTGAAGCCCATGAAGACAAGAGGTATGGCGCTTTACAGAGGAGATCTACATTAAGGCCCAAGTCCCAAAGGCGGATTAGGGCCCGTAGATATAAACCGCCATATGATATGTACTTATGTTGTAAGGCAAGGAAAGGTAGAAACCGAGCCGGGCACGTGTATGAGCCCGCCTCGGGATTCTGTAAACCACCGGGTGTTAACCTGTGTATATAAAGGGACGACCTGATGGCAGTTTAGGGACAATAAACAATAACTAGAGAGCCAGGCAAAGTGGATTCCCTCCCTGGTCATCGAAACCCTAGCAATTCCATCACAATTGGATGTATGCTTTTACCTTCATTTTAAGGGGCCGAACCAGTATAATTCCTCGCGGCCCTTGTCCACTTTAACCCCTTCAAGCTAACCCATCGCGATGGCTCCACGACTAAGTCCTTTCACGAGGACATCTGCCGTGACAAAACCACGATAGTTAGTGAGATATAAAATGCATGAACTATGAGGGTTTTTCTGCAATACAGCCGTTTCTGGGATAATAGCTAAATCGTAGATCTGAAAAAACCCTTCACGGGCCGAATCTGAACCACACGGGCAGGCGCAGGAAACAATAGTGCGTAGGGGGCACAGGATTGCGTGCGGGTTGTGACACTCCAAAATTATCTTTTGGTTTTTAGCAAAAACCTTGTTGGTTTTTGAAGAGAGGCCATTAAATTTTTTTTCCAGAAAACCTCTCTCTTAAAAACTTTCACCTTTGGCAAGGATTTTCATTTACATCCTTTTCAAATTGGGTGTTTGAATTATGGAAACTTTTCTTCTAAATTCTTCTCCTCTCAAATGTATTTTTTTGAATTTGATTATTTTCATTTAAAAGGAAAATCCTAGGAGTTTTTGGGGCTTCTCTCATTTTGGAACCACCCATGATTTTATTTTGCCTCAAGTGGAGAGACCTCCCAAAACCCCTCCCTCCACTTTGGAACAATCTAAATTCTCTGTCCCATCAAGTCCAAACCATTTTTGAATTTTATTTCATTTATTTTATCTCCCAAAACAATTCTGTCTTTCATTATGAGCCTAAGTAATTTTCAAAGCAAGTACCTCATTGCCTTTGAGTTTTTATCTCAAACCAACTCCTTTGGATTGTCCTTAGCATCCACAACCCAGAACCATCTTGATCCACTCTCCCTCTTTTCAAAATTTTCAAATTTCAGTCTCTGCAAGTTTGGACCAGATTTGCCAAATTTGGTGAAATTCATATCTCCTCTTCTCCAAAAATTCTACCAAAATTCAGGCAGCCTCCTGGTGCAATGAGAGGCCACCCCACCAAGTTTCAGCTCAAGGAGAAACCCCTACATACCAAAATCATTTTGTTGAACACCTGGCCGGCACTGTTTCCCTGCATTTTTAGAAAAGTTCAGAGTTTCAGAGTTCAGTGTCGTTTTACCTTCGCTAGAGTTCAGTCACGCATCGACAGTGCGCCTGGCGCGTTGCGCACAGCCCCTCCTCCCTGTCTGGAGCACCGCACGCATGCTTGGCCGGTTCCTGGCATCGGTGGCACGCTGGCCCGCCCTCGCCGGCGTCTTATGCGGCGTCGGGACCTCCCGTGGCGGGCGACAGAAGGCACCCTACAGCACAACGCCGTTTTGCACCGTCCAAGCCACCTGGGAGCTCCGTGTGGCCGTCTCCCTTGCCAGCGCACGCATGCAGCACCGTCGCCGTGGCCTGGCACGCGCAGGGCGTGCTCCCTGCCGCCGACGTGCCGCACGGCCGTTATGTTGGGACAGGCCATAACCTCCTCCCCCTTGCTGAGTTACGCACCGGGATGGGCTCGTTACTTCATCTAGTCGATGCGCAAGCCCCTAATCCAACTGCCCAACCACAGCGCCGCCGTAATCACTCGCCGGACTTATCCCGTTCACGGCAACCGCCTAGGGCCGGCTATATATAGCGCCCCCAAGCTCACTCTCGCCCCCGCATACCTCCACCACCACACTGGACCCCGCCCAGTAACTGGAAGAGCCTCGAGGGGCCCTTCTTCCTCGACTCCGGCCGCCTCGTTCCGCCTCGGCCTCCGTCTTGATTCACTCCGGTGAGACCATCCTCGGCGCCCAAACTTCGTCAGTAACCTCCTCGAGCAACCAGAGAGCTAACCCCCACTTCGATTCGATCCTTGCAGCCCTCCTCGGCGAGCTCCATCAACGCCCGAACCACCGTCCGCCGGAGCAAGGGCCGCCGTCGACGTGGTGCTCGCCGGCGACCACCACCACCCACCGATGCGGAAGGACACGGTGAACATGTTGGTAACCTCCGACCCCCCTGCCTCGCCGTGGATCGCCGCCGGCGACCACCGCGGCTCTCAGGCACCGTCGAGCTCTGCCGCCTCTTTTGAAATTTCAAACCTGACGGGCGGGACTCGCCTGTCAGCCTCTGTGATCTTTTAAACGAACCGTTTTCTGAAAACGTCTTCTGCCAAAATGCGTCTCCCCTCTGGGCCAGCGTATTCTCAATCGAAGCGTTTTCTGTTTTTATAAGTTAGCCCCTGGGAACTTTCTGTTTCATTACAGATGAGTCCCTGGACTAAAACCCTTATAACTTTTAAACAAAAAAGTATTTTTCATTGATTCTTTTTCTATCCTCCTTAGAATTTTGTCTAGTTGTTTATCAGATTTATTTGAAAAATATTTGGAATAATTTTGTGCACCTCACGGTATTTACGTTAGCGCGTATGTTTCTTTATACCGTAGATACCGAAGGAGGTGACGGGACCGCGAACTTCACCGAGCTAGGCTCCGACTACTCTGAACCAGGCAAGCATGTTTGAACTTTTGATATGATGATTGTTTTGACATGTTTGCATTAATTAGTTTCATGGCATGTTGATGAGCATACCGACGAATGTCATGTTACATGCAACGTTGAGGCAAGTGAGTTTCGAAAATCCATAAGTGGATGGATGTGAGTATGCATGGCCATGTGTTGGCATGAGGATGGGTAAGATGGCAGTGTTGTAGCATGCCAGTCTTATGCCAGACTATATGACTTCAGTGTCAACTCGTATCGGTCCAGTTCCTTCCATTTTCCTTCCCTGTACTACCACATGTTTTCTGCAAGGAATATGGCTTAGTAAGTTGCAAACCGCTTTCTTGGTACACACCAAAAGGAGAGGTCGTGATGATGGTTCCATGGCCCTGGATTAAAGCCAGTCATCCGGTCAAGGGGCATGGGTGTTTCCGGTTGGGACCGAGAGGGGGCACCCCTTAGAGCGCGCGTATATAAATTTGATCCCATGCTATTCGAGATTGTGATCTCCCCGTCTCAAAAGTTTTTCTTGGACGATGTCTAGGGTGATTCCTGGCATCGGTAGGTAGGATGGGTGTGTACTGGCTAGCTGTGTTTTCTTCTGAAAGACCGTAAACGGAACTAGTCCTTCGTGACTACGGAAATCCGTTGGCTGTGGGAAAAAATTTCGTACAAACTTTGCAGAGTCATATATTCCTTTGAATCATCTATTCCATGTCCAAGTTCGGTATTATCTTATCCTGACAAATGTCAGTTTTGATGACAGAGACTCCGGTGAATCACATGAGTGCTAAGTCCGGTTAAATGTTTATTCCTGTGGATGGACTAACCCATTTATTATCATGAATTGAATATTTATTATGAGTATTATTTACTTGTGAATAAAAGCCCTTTCTGCGATGTCGATCAGACGTCCGACAATGGCATTGTTATTATTTACTTTCAATAAAATCCCTTTCTGCGATGTCGCTCAGACGTCCGACTGTGGCATTGTTATTATTTACTTTCAATAAAAGCCCTTTCTGCGATGTCCCTCAGACGTCCGACTGTGGCATTGTTATTATTTACTTTCAATAAAAGCCCTTTCTGCGATGTCGCTCAGACGTCCGACTGCGGTAGTATTGTTATTTACTTTCAATATAAGCCCTTTCTGTGATGTCGCCCCGACGTCCGACTGTGGCACGCATGTCTTTTATTTTCAGTTTAAGCCCTTTACGTGGTGTCGCTTAGACGCCCGACTGCGCCATGATCTTTATTTATTTGTTCACCCTTCGAGCCGTCGCTTCAGACACCCGATCGGTTTCCTATTATTTCTTTTTGTTGGGTTTTCAGGCGGACTACCGCCTGATTCCCTTTTTACTTACCTTGCTTGCTAAATTTTGACTGTGCATTGGTAAATTAATCATGACACATCCATGCATGCATTTGTTATATCTTACGTCCGAACTGTCTTGCGAGTACTTTCAAAGTACTCACCTGGCTTGTTGATTTGGCCAGATGCTGACGAAGGTAATCTCATGGATGAAGAATTTGATAGCGAGTCCGAGGCCTAGAGGAATCCCAGTCAGTCTCGTACGACCCTGGATTTGGTCACTGTATTATATCCGCTTCCGCTACCAAATAAATTCATTGAGCCTCACCTCGACGCTCGATGAGATGCCAGTTTTAGAGTCATGTATCTCACTCCCCGCTGTGATTTTCCACCACCACCCTATCCTCGAGTCAGTAGTATGCCTCCACACCATTGTGTCATATCCGCCATTATGTATAATTATTGGCGTGCTTGTAATAATTTGGTTGAGCAACCATAGCTTGACCCTGTAATATATTTTATGCTACTGGCTTGTATCAAGAATTTATCTACCAGTAAGGAGGATTTTTCTCATACTGGACTCAAAAGATTGGTTTCTCAATAAACATTTTTATTGGAAAACCGGTTGTGACATGGGTGCTCACCAAAGGGGCCTCGGGGCAAATCTGGTGCTAGGCTGGACGGAGGCACTCGATGCGGTTAACGGGTGCTACTGGAGCTGGGCTCCGCGCGACGCAGAGGAGGGGTCATCGCGCGGCAGCACGTTTTCCTTGTTCGATGCAGGGGAAGCAGGGCAATGCGCGGGGCTCCGGCAAGAGGGACTTGAGGCGCAGGGGCAGCGACATGGGCACGGGAAGGCGGACTTGGGCGGCCATCCATGGCGGTCTACTGCCCAAGGTAGAGAGAGCACTGAGAGAGAGAGAGAGAGAGAGAGCAAAAAGCAAAAAGTAGAGGAAGGAGGGCGGCAACGGGATCTGCTGGTCGGGTGAGGCGGCACAGACTTCCAGAGGAGCACGGGCGCGCGAGGAGGCACTGCCTCGCGGCTGCGGACATGAACGAGCGAGAGGCTCATAGGGAACTCCGGCGAGTCGAGCTGCAGAAGGCCGGACATAGCTGCAGGGTGAGAGAGAACAAAGGGAAAATGAGAATAACAGGAAGGAGGGGAGCAGGGCACCAGTAGCGCTGCTGCTCCGGTGTCTCACCAACTGGCCAGATGCACAGAGGTGGTCCAAGGTGGAGGCGGAAGGGAGGAGGCTCAAAGTGCGCTGGTACAATTATTGCTGCCGGTGGAGGCAAGATCCATGACATCGGACAGCCGGCAACGGGTGGCGCAGGGCGAAGCTCTGGCGCGGGTTGAGGACGAGGTGGAGAAGGTGCGGTCGCCGGCAGCTGCTGCTACTTCGGGGAGGGGGCACGTGGTGGGAGGAGGCACGCGGTGAGGTGGAGTTGGATCGAGAGGAGCTGCGAGATGGGGTTGGACCGGGGTGCAAATCAAGGAGTAGAGGAGTGGCAGCTACGGGTTGGGGATGGAATGGTGGATGGGACAGGGGAGATCCCGAGGAGGGGAGGCAGGTGGGTGTGTGGCGGCGGCTAGGGTAGGATCCCTAGAAAATAGGGTTTGGTCCGCTATTTATTAAGCATGTGGATTAGGTTAGGGGTAAGATATGGCCCTCCGATCAAAATTGGACGGTCGAGAAAATAGGTTAGGAAGACCAAAAGTGAAACTGAAGATGTTTTAGAGTTGTTTGGGGATGATCCGAATCCAACGGTGATGATTGAGTGGGTCAGGTTCGGGAGAGGTTTTGGAAGCGCGCGAGGGATTGATGCACTATGCAAAGAGGGGTTAGGTGGTTTGACAAGAGGGAATCAAAAACCCGATTTGTCTGATAAAGGCAAACTAAGACAAAAGGAGAAGTGGCCACTACGAACGGATGCAAGCTTTTTATGAAAACATGCAGATGCAATGCTCATGATGACATGATGAAATGCAACAAACAAATAAATAACAGAGCTGACATGCAAAACAAGGAAGGCATTTGGAGCGTCGGTCTCGGGGTCATTACATTATGTTACTTGACCATGACGAACCTATGAATTATGAGGAAGCGATGATGAGCCCAAATTCCACGAAATGGCTTGAGGCCATGAAATCTGAGATGGGATCCATGTATGAGAACAAAGTGTGGACTTTGGTTGACTTGCCCGTTGATCGGCAAGCAATAGAGAAAATATGGATCTTCAAGAAGAAGACTGACGCTGACGGTAATGTTAATGTCTACAAAGCTTGACTTGTTGCGAAAGGTTTTCGACAAGTTCAAGGAGTTGACTACGATGAGACCTTCTCACCCGTAGTGATGCTTAAGTCTGTCCGAATCATGTTAGCAATTGCCGCATTTTATGATTATGAAATTTGGCAAATGGATGTCAAAACTTCATTCCTTAATGAATATCTTAAAGAAGAGTTGTATATGATGCAACCAGAAGGTTTTGTCAATCCAAAAGGTGCTAACAAAGTGTGCAAGCTTCAGCGATCCATTTATGGAGTGGTGCAAGCCTCTCGGAGTTGGAATATATGCTTTGATAGTGTGATCAAAGCATATGGTTTTATACAGACTTTTGGAGAAGCCTGTATTTACAAGAAAGTGAGTGGGAGCTCTGTAGCATTTCTAATATTATATGTGGATGACATATATATTGTTGATTGGAAATAATACAAAATTTCTAGATAGCATAAAAGGATACTTGAATAAGAATTTTTCAATGAAAGACCTCGGTGAAGCTGCATATATATTGGGCATCAAGATCTATAGAGATAGATCAAGATGCTTAATTGGACTTTCACAAAGTACATACCTTGATAAAGTTTTGAAAAAGTTCAAAATGGATCAGTCAAAGGAAAAGTTCTTTCCCGTGTTACAAGGTGTGAAGTTGAGTCAGACTCAATGCCCGACCACTGCAGAAGATAGAGAGAAAATGAAAGTCATTCCCTATGCCTCAGCCATAGGTTCTATCATGTATGCAATGTTGTGTACCAGACCTGATGTGTGCCTTGCTATAAAGTTCAGCAGGGAGGTACCAAAGTAATCTAGGAGTGGATCACTGGATAGCAGTTAAGAACATCCTGAAATACCTGAAAAGGACTAAGGATATGTTTCTCGTTTATGAAGGAGACAAAGAGCTCGTCGTAAATGGTTACGTCGATGCGAGCTTTTCCACGGATCCGGATGACTCTAAGTCACAAACCGGATACATATTTATATTGAATGGTGGAGCTATCAGTAGGTGTAGTTCCAAGCAAAGCATCGTGAGAGGATCTACATGTGAAGCGGAGTAAATAGCTGCTTCAGAAGCAGCAAATGAAGGAGTCTGGATGAAGGAATTCATATCCGATCTAGGTGTAATACCTAGTGCATCGGGTAAAATGAAAAATCTTTTGTGACAATATTGGAGCAATTTCCTTGGCGAAGGAATCCATATTTCACAAGAGAACCAAACACATCAAGAGACGCTTCAATTCCATCCGTGATCAAGTAAAGGAGGGAGACATAGAGAATTGCAAGATACATATGTTGTCACTTTCATATACTAGTGAGAATTTTTCATTATAGAACTTGGCTTGTATATTCCAATGATGGGCTTCCTCAAATTGCCCTAGGTCTTCGTGAGCAAGCAAGTTGGATGCACACCCACTTAGTTTCTTTTTTTGAGCTTTCGTAAACTTATAGCTCTAGTGCATCCATTGCATGGCAGTCCCTACTGACTCAGATTGATATCTATTGATGGGCATCTTCCATAGACCGTTGATACACCGAGTTGATGTGAGACCATCTCCTTCTTTTTGTCTTCTCCACAACCATCATATTTTATTCCACCTATAGTGCTATATCCATGGCTCACGCTCATGTATTGCGTGAAAATTGAAAAGGTTTGAGAACATCAAAAGTATGAAACAATTGCTTGGCTTGTCATCGGGGTTGTGCATGATTTAAATACTTTGTGTGATGAAGATGGAGCATAACCAGACTATATGATTTTGTAGGGGTAACTTTATTTGGCCATGTTATTTTGAGAAGACGTAATTGCTTTATTAGTATGCTTGAAGTATTATTGTTTTTATGCCAATATTAAACTTTTGTTTTGAATCTTATGGATCTGAATATTCATGCCACAATAAATAAAATTACATGGATTAATATGTTAGGTAGCATTCCACATCAAAAATTTTGTTTTTATCATTTACCTACTTGAGGACGAGCAAGAATTAAGCTTGGGGTTGCTTGATACGTCTCGAACGTATCTATAATTTTTGATTGTTCCATGATATTATATTATCTGTTTGGGATGTTTCATATGCATTATTATGCTATTTTATATTTTTTGGGACAAACCTATTAACCTAGAGCGTAGTGCCAATTTTGTTTTTTCCTTGTTTGTTAGTTTTGCAGAAAAGGAATATCAAGCGGAGTCCAAACGAGCTGAAAATTTATGGTGATTTTTTACGGACCAGAAGAAGTCCACGGAGCATCGGAGTTGGACCAAAAGCTTCAGGAGGAAGATGCAAGGGTGGAGGGCACGCCCCCCTGTCTTGCCGCTGCCTCGTGGACCCCTGATACGTCTCCAACGTATCTATAATTTTTGATTGTTCCATGCTATTATATTATCTGTTTCGGATGTTTTATACGCATTAATATGCTATTATATTTATTTTTGGGACTAACTAATTAATCTAGAGCCCAGTGCCAGTTTCTATTTTTCCTTGTTTTTGAGCTTCATAGGACCCGTAGTTTACCACAGACCTACGGGTCCATATCAAGTAGCTAGATGGCTTCTTCTCTCTCTTTGATTCTTAATACCATGTTCTCCTCGATGTTCTTGGAGATCTATCTGATGTAGTTTTCTTTTGCGGTGTGTTTGTCAAGATCCGATGAATTGTGGATTTGTGATCAGCTTATCTATGAATATTATTTGAATATTCTCTGAATTCTTATATGCATGATTTGATATCTTTGTATTTCTCTTCAAATTGTCGGTTTGGTTTGGCCAACTAGATTGGTTTTTCTTGCAATGGGAGTGACAGAGGCAAAGGTGTCCCATCTTTCGATGAGATGGTGGCTATCATTTGGGAGGAAGTCGACTTTGACGATCCGACTACGAACGTGCCAGGACGTCGCGCCTTAGCAATCGCTAAACCAACAACGAGAGGTTATGGACCACGTCGGAGCACGATCAAACTGACCACCAAGGTCTGTTTCCAGCGGGCACACGAAGAACAAGAAAGAAATTAAGATTGCAATTCTGGATATTGCGAATATAAGAGGAAAGCTTTATTGATCAAGGTGGGTTCTGTGACGCCTTTGTCTGGTCGTTGAACACAAACGAAGTACGCGAAGTTGCAGGTATGGTGAACTTTAATCTAAACAAAACCCAAAGTCTAAACGACGCCCTAAGGGCTGTATATATGGAGGTAGAGGGGGGATTTCGTGGCCCTTGGAGGAGGGGTCCGAAACCAACCATAACTCTTGTTTCCCCACACATACGGACTCTAAAAACAGCCTATACTCAAGTATTTCGAAATTACATGGGCCTGGCCCAATAATAAGGTGATGCATCACCTATAATTGCCTTTGGACGAAATTTATGAAGTGGCATATTGTATATTTCGTCCAAGGCTTCACTTACTCATTATGGTGGCTTCAAAGTCCTGAAATCATCACTTGTAGCTCCATTCTTGTTCCCCTTACGCATGCCATCATCTCCATGCTTGATCTTGCTCCAATGATCATCCTTCTTGTCCAAGCTAGGCCCTTCATTTGTAAGAAAGACAAATGTATCCAATTTAGGCATCATCATATTCTCACAAACATTAGAATCATTACCAAGAAATGAAAGTACCTGGTAATTTAATTGGCGTGCGCGAGCTCTAGTAATTGGTCCTATATATGTATCAGTAGGGGCTTTGTGTGTAACTTTGTTAGTGATGTCCTCATCATTCGCCCCCTTCTTGAATTGAAGTCGTTCTCGACATAAGCTCATCTTCCTCACCCAAGTAAGGCTTCAAATCTGCAATGTTAAAAGTGGGACTAACGCCAAATCTACAGGCAACTCAAGTTTATATGCATTATCATTTATTTTTTCTAACACCTTAAAAGGACCATCAGCACGTGGCATTATCTTTGACTTGCGCAAATTAGGAAACCTATCCTTACGCAAATGTAACCAAACAAGTTCTCCAGGTGCAAAGACAACACGTTTTCTACCCTTATCTCCAACAAGTTTATATTTAGCATTCATGCGCTCAATATTTTCCTTAGTTAATGATAACCCACAAGTATAGGGGATCAATTGTATCCTCTTTCGATAAGTAAGAGTCTCGTACCCAACGAGGAGCTAAAGGTAGAACAAATACTCCCTCAAGTTCTATCGACCACCGATACAACTCTACGCATGCTTAACATTTGCTTTACCTAGAACAAGTATGAAACTAGAAGTACTTTGTAGGTGTAACGGGATAGGTTTGCAAGAATATAAAGAGCACATAAATAAAAACTAGGGGCTGTTTTAGGCAAAGAAGCAATAAAGTTAGTATAGCGAGTGTGTAAAAGTGGTGGTATGAGTTGCGAAATTGTCCCTAAGCAATTGACTACTTTACTAGACTGATAGCAAGTTTTATGTGGGAGAGGCCACTACTAGCATGTCATCCCTAACTTGAAATTCTATGCACTTATGATTGGAACTATTAGCAAGCATCCGCAACTACTAACATTCATGAAGGTAAAACCCAACCATAGCATTAAGATATATTAGCCCCCTTCAATCCTGTATGCATCAATTTCTATGCTAGGTTGAAGCTTCTGTCACTCTTGCCCTCCAATACATAGTCCTATCAACATACAACTAACCTATGGTGTGATCCACGCGCGCACTCATATGATGGGCACCAAAGTACAACAACATAACCACAAGCAAATTAAACCAATCATAGCAATTCACCAATTACCATTAGGACAACGAAAATCTACTCAGACATCATAGGATGGCAACACATCACTTGATAATAATATGAAGCATAAAGCACCATGTTCAAGTAGAGGGTACAGCGGGTTATGGGAGAGTGGACCGTTGTAGATAGATGGGGGAAGGTGATGAAGATGTTGGTGAAGATGACGGAGGTGTTGGTGTAGATTGTCGTCACACGATGATGGCCCCGGCGGCATTCCGGCTCTACCGGGAGAGAGGGGGAGAGGCCCCCTTTCTTATTCTCCTCCCCCTCCTTCTTCTTCTTCTTCTTCTTCTTCTTCCTTTACCGTCTCCCTAGATGGAAGAAGGGTTTACCTTCTGGTCCATGACCTCCATGGTGGCGGAGGGGCGAGAGCCCCTCCGAAATTGGATCTGTCTCTCTGTCTCTCTCGGTTTCTGCGTTTTAGATTCTAGCCTTTCACCGTTTCTTATATTCCCGGAGATCTGTAACTCCTATTGGGCTGAAATTTTAACATGATTTTTATCCGGATATTGGCTTTCTTGTGGTGAAAGAAGGGTACCAACCGCCTTACGGGGTGGCCACGAGGGTCCAAGGAGCGCCTGACCCCCCTAGGGCGCACCCCCTGCCTCATGCCCCCTCGGGCATCATCTCGCGTTGATTCTTCTTCCCAAAAATCACATATATTCCAAAAAAAATTCTCCGTCAGTTTTTATCCCATTTGGGCTTCGTTTATATGGATTTTCTGCGAAACAAAAAACATGCAACAAACAGGAACTGGCACTGGGCAATGGATCAATATGTTAGTCCCAAAAAATAGTATAAAAAGTTGCCAAAAGTATATGAAAGTTGTATAATATTGGCATGGAACAATCAAAAATTATAGATACGACGGAGACGTATCAGCATCCCCAAGCTTAATTCCTGCTCGTCCTCGAGTAGGTAAATGATAAAAAAATAATTTTTGATGTGGAATGCTACCTAGCATAATCTTGATCATGTAATCTAATCATGGCATGAATATTAAGACAAGAGTGATTCAAAGCAATAGTCTATCATTTGACATTAAGACAATAATACTTCAAGCATACTAATAAAGCAATCATGTCTTTTCAAAATAACGTGGCCAAAGAAAGTTATCCCTACAAAATCATATGGTCTGGCTATGCTCCATCTTCACCACACAAAGCATTCAAATCATGCACAACCCAGATGACAAGCCAAGCAATTGTTTCATACTTTTGATGTTCTCAAACCTTTTCAAGTTTCACGCAATACATGAGCGTGAGCCATGGATATAGCACTATAGGTGGAATAGAATATGATGGCGGAGGTTGTGTGGAGAAGACAAAAAGGAAGAAAGCCTCACATCGATGCGGCTAATCAACGGGCTATGGAGATGCCCATCAATTGATGTCAATGTGAGGAGTAGGGATTGCCATGCAACGGATGCAGTAAGAGCTATAAGTGTATGAAAGCTCAAACTGAAAACTAAGTGGGTGTGCATCCAACTTGCTTGCTCATGATGACCTAGGGCATTTGAGGAAGCCCATCGTTGGAATATACCAGCCAAGTTCTATAATGAAAATTGCCACTAGTATATGAAAGTGATGACTCAAGAGACTCTCTATATGAAGAACATGGTGCTACTCTGAAGCACAAGTGTGGTAAAAGGATAGTAACATTGTCCCTTCTCTCTTTTCTCTCATTTTTTTTTCTTTTTTTGTAGGCTTCTTTGGCCTCTCTCTCTCTTTTTTGGGGGCTTATTTGGCCACTTTTATTTTGATAACCTCACATGGGACAATGTTCTAATAATGATGATCATCACACTTTTATTTACATACAACTCAATATTACAACTTGATACTAGAACAAAATATGACTCTATATGAATGCCTCCGGCGTTGTACCGAGATGTGCAATGATCTAGCATAGCAATGACATCAAAAAAATGGACAAGCCATGAAAACATCATGCTAGCTATCTTACGATCATGCAAAGCAATATTACAATGATGCTCAAGTCATGTATATGAAGATGATGGAAGTTGCATGGCAATATATCTCGGAATGCCTATGGAAATGCCATGATAGGTAGGTATGGTGGCTGTTTTGAGGAATATATAAGGAGGCTTATGTGTGATAGAGCGTAGCATATCACAGGGTTTGGATGCACCGACGAAGTTTGCACCGACTCTCAAGGTAAGAAAGGGCAATGCACGGTACCGAACAGCCTAGCAATGATGGAAGGGTGAGAGTGCGTATAATCCATGGACTCAACATTAGTCATAAAGAACTCACATACTTATTGCAAAAATCTATTAGTCATCGAAAAAAGTACTGCACGCATGCTCCTAGGGGGATAGATTGGTAGGAAAAGACCATCGGTCGTCCCCGACCGCCACTCATAAGGAAGACAATCAATAAATACCTCATGCTCCAACTTCGTTACATAACGGTTCACCATACGTGCATGCTACGGGAATCACAAACTTCAACACAAGTATTTCTACAATCCACAACTACCCACTAGCATGACTCTAATATCACCATCTTTATATCGCATAATTATTGCAAGAAATCAAACATATCATATTCAGTGATCTACTAGTTTTATGTAGGATTTATGACTAACCATGTGAATGACCAATTCCTGTCATCTCTCTAAATAGATACAAGTGAAGCAAGAGAGTTTAATTCTTTCTACAAAAGATATGCCCACGCTCTAAGAAATACAAGTGAAGCAAAAGAGCATTCTACAAATGGCAGTTTTCTAAGTGAAGAGAAACAGGCAATCCAAAGTTCAAATGATATAAGTGAAGCACATGAAGCATTCTATAAAGCCATACTCAAAAAATATAAGTGAAGTGCAATGAGCATTATATAAATCAATCAAGGACTATCTCATACCATCATGGTGCATAAAAGAAAAGTGAAAACTAAATGCAAAATACGCTCCAAGATTTGCACATATCACATGAACGAAACGAATCCGAAAACATACTGATACTTGTTGAAGCAAGATGGGATGCCTTCCGGGGCGTCCCCAAGCTTAGACGCTTGAGTATCCTTGAATATTTACTTGGGGTGCCTTGGGCATCCCCAAGCTTGAGCTCTTGTGTCTCCTCCTTCTCCTCACATCGAGACATCCTCGATCTTCGAACACTTCATCCACACAAAACTCAACAGAAAGCTCGGTAAGATCCATTAGTATAATAAAGCAAATCACTACTCTAAGTACTGTTGCAAAACAATTCATATTTTGATTTTGCATTGTAGCTACTGTAATATAACTTTTACATGGCTTAATACACTGATACAAATCGATAGTTTCATCAAAACAAGCAAACGATGCATCAAAAACAGAATCTGTCTTAAACAGGACAGTCTGTATTAATTTGAACATTCACCATACTTCTGTTACTCCAAAAATTCTGAAAAAAATTAGAAAAGAATAAAAAAATTGTATAGAAAGACAGTGAAAAAAGTTTCAGAACCGTTTGACGTTCTAGTAAAAAAATTAAAACCGCGCACTACAGCCACAGTTTCTGTCTTGCACCGCACAAACCAACAAGCAATGTGAACATCCTAAAGGCAAATCTTGGCACATTATTCTTGTTTTTAAACTTTATAAAAGCACACAACCGAAATGAATGACTCTCTAAAACTTCCGGGTTGTCTCCTTGGCAGCGCTTTCTTTAAAGCCATTAAGCTGGGCATATAGTGCTCAAGTAATGGATCCACCCGGATCCCAAGGTATATCAAAGCCAATAATTAACAATGATTTGTGATTTAGTAGTGAGCACAAAGTAACATATATCATGCAACAACGAAGTCTAACTCTCTTCATATGCATCGGCATGTCATAAAAGAACAATTCATGCACACATAGTAAAGGCCAATGCATAGTATAAACAGTTTCTTGCAATTTTATCATATTGGAAACATGGAGAGGCGGAGACGTAGTTCCTCTCTCATAATAATTGCAAGTAGGAGAAGCAAACACATGCATATTATATTCATCAAAATTATCATGTACAACGGTAAAATGCAACCCATCAATATAATCCTTAATAAGGGCAAACTTCTCTGATATAGTGTAGTCGGGAGAATTCAAAAAGATAATAGGACTAACATGCGTGAGTGCAATAGCAATAATTTCATGTTTAACATCAGGAACTATAGCAAGTTCATCTCCATAAGCATAATTCACATTGGCATCTTGGCCACAAGCATAGCAAGCATCATGAAAAAGGGATATTTCAAAAGAATCAACGGGATCATAACAATCATCATAGCATTCATCCTTCGTTAGGAACGAAGGGACATTAAATAATGTATGAGTTGGAGAGTTACTCTCATTCGAAGGTGGGCACGGGTAGCTAATCTGATCTTCCTCCTTTTATTCTTCGCTCTCCTCATCATCTTTTTCATCCAATGAGCTCACAGTTTCATCAATTCCTTCTTCCACAGACTCCTACAAAATATTAGTCTCTTTTTGGACAGCGGAGGAGTCCTCAATATATGGTTTAACATAGGCATTAGAAGCATAATTATCATAACAATATTTAAGTATGGCAAAATTTTCAGATTTGTAAAGAGTAGCATCATACTTTCCAATCAAAGAAGCAATTTCATAAGCACCCTTAAAAGAAACAAATTCTTCAATTTGTTGAACATCATAGTAATTATAAACACCCTTAGCATACGAAGATACGATTCCATTATCACTAAACTCATATTGGTAGGGAAGGTGTTTCTTAGGGTCTTCAGAACATCTAGTAAAATCATATATTTCACATAAATTCCAAGCATAGCACTCCAAACGATGAATTTGTTCCAGTAAAAGTTTCCCTTTTTCAGATATGCGGTGTCACACATAACAAGCGTGCTCATCTAAAGATTTTCCCTCAACTAAGATAGTTGGGGTTTCGGCACGCGCACATAGGGATCAAAGATGATCCAAGTAAAAAGCTTCAGGAGTGTGATAGATTTTGAGTGGTTGTTCAACCATTGGTATAGTAGGTACGACTATTTCTTTTGGTATTTTGCGTTTCCTACCCATAACTAAAGATAGAAAACAAGAGCACAAAATAAAAACTACTTAGTGATAAAGCAAACAAGCACACACGAGGATATTTACCCACGCTATAACTCCCTGGCAATGGCGACAGAAAAAGGTCTTGATAACCCACAAGTATAGGGGATCAATTGTAGCCTCTTTCGATAAGTAAGAGTGTCGAACCCAATGAGGAGCTAAAGGTAGAACAAATATTCCCTCAAGTACTATCGACCACCGATACAACTCTACGCACACTTAACGTTCGCTTTACCTAGAACAAGTATGAAACTAGAAGTACTTTGTAGGTGTAACGGGATATGTTTGCAAGAATATAAAGAGCAGTAAAAAAATTAGGGGCTGTTTTAGGCAAAGAAGCAATAAAGTTAGTATGGCGAGTGTGGAGAAGTGGTGGTAGGAGTTGCGAAATTGTCCCTAAGCAATTGAGTACTTTACTAGACCGATAGCAAGTTTTATGTGGGAGAGGCCACTGCTAGCATGTCATCCCTGACTTATTCTATGCACTTATGATTGGAACTATTAGCAAGCATCCACAACTACTAGTGTTCATTGATACGTCTCCAACGTATCTATAATTTTTGATTGTTCCATGCTATTAATTATCTGTTATGGATGTTAATGGGCTTATTTATACACTTTTATATTATTTTTGGGACTAACCTACTAACCCAAGGCCCAGTGCAAATTGCTGTTTTTTTGCCTATTTCAGTATTTCGCGGAAAAGGAATATCAAAGGGAATCCAAACTGAATGAAAGCTTTGGGAGAGTTAGTTTTGGAACAAATGTGATCCAGAAGACTTGGAGTAGACGCCAAGAAAGAAACAAGGTGGCCACGAGGCAGGAGGGTGCGCCTGCCCCCCTAGGCGCACCCCCACCCTCGTGGGCCCCTCACAGCTCCACTGACCTGCTTCTTCCTCCTATATATATATATATATCCATATACCCCCAAAACATCAAGGAGCACCAAAAAACCCTATTTCCACCGCCGCAACCTTCTGTACCCAAGATATCCCATCTTGGGGCCTTTTCCAGAGCTCCACCGGAGGGGGAATCGCTCACGGAGGGCTTCTAAATCAACACATTAGCCTCTCCAATGATGTGTGAGTAGTTTACCACACACCTTCGAGTCCATTGTTATTAGCTAGATGTCTTCTTCTCTCTCTTTGGATCTCAATACAATGTTCTCCTTGATCTTCTTGGAGATCTATTTGATGTTACTCTTTTTGCGGTGTGTTTGTCGAGATCCGATGAATTGTGGGTTTATGATCAAGTTTATCTATGAAAAATATTTGATTCTTGATGTAGAACATCCTATGGACATCACCATGTCAATAGTCCATTTGGCAAGTGACACGTGCGAGATCTACTTCTCATACCTAAAGGTGAATCTTCTCCTTCACATGTGTTCACTTGACCCCTTCGAGGATGGCATACTACTTGACACTCCATTCATGTGCATTCATAGGTATTGCCGGAGCTTCACGGACGAGGAGGAGGAGTGCAAGCGCCAAGGAACACCTACACCATCCGCGAGAGAAGCGTGGAAGCGAAGACGGAAGAAGATGGAGCTAGGGATTCCCCAGCGGCCGAACGTCCGACAATCTACAGCCACCGGACGACCGGACTACGCCAGACGTCTGACACCTGGAACTCCAGCCAGCCCAAGAGTCCAGCCGACGAGATCTACAACAACCGGATGATTAACCGAGACCGGACGTCCGACACCTCCCAGGCCATGGATGACCGGTGCCTCGGCGACATAATGATATTTACGGAAGTCCGAAGACTTCCAGACATCCGGTTCGTCCCAAGCCACCGGACGTCCGACACCCACCGCACGTCCAACGCCTGTCTACGCACAGTGTAACGGGCCCAGGGCCCATGTACCCCTTCACCCCTCACTTACCCCTTCGTGGCCCTAGACTATATATACTCCTCCACCTCCTCCATTTGAGGGTTAGCAAAGTAGTAGCTCATTAAAGATAGAGCTTTGCTCATCCATATCAGATCTACTCCACGAGCGAGACCGCAGCCTCTAGGGAGAAGATCCACCTTGGATTCAAGACCCCTCACAGGAAGATCCCCTCGTGGATTCAAGACCTCCTCACGGAGAAGAACCGGTTACCCTATGTATCGTCCTTTGTTGGATTTGGATCATGTATCTCTGGTGTTTGGAGGATCTAGTATATGTGTGACCGTATGTTGTTGGTTTGAGTGATTCTCTCGTATTTTCCCTCGTGTTTCCCCTCGTGTTCTTCATGTTCTTAGTTGTGATCCGCTCCTTTCGCGAAAGATCGGCCGTATAGGGTTCCACCCTACATCATATTGGTATCATGAGCCACGTTGATCATGATTTCAGAGCCTCCCTGTTGTGTTTTTAGCCTTGTTTTTGTTGATTTTGTCCCTAATTCGAAATTACCCACAAAAATAGCCCCAATTTTTTTTTGTGATTTGTTAGTTTGATGAAGTTTTGTTGGATTTGATACATGGATTTGCTTGGTTTCGGGTGGATCTAGCATCTCCCCAAGTTTCCCCATCTTTCATCCATGAATTCTCATCAATTTTAATCCCAAAATCCCCAAATTCCACCCAAAATCACGTCCCGGATCTCAAATCCCGCGTTGACCCCGATACACCGGACGACCGTCACTTTTCCGGACGTCCGAAGCCGCAGGAACCACCGGACATCCGACCATTTCCAGACATCCAGAACCCCTAACCCGAGCCAAATTTACGGACTTCCGAGCACTCCGGACGTCCGGCCCCCAGACATCTGTCCTTTTACGCACGTCCGTAACCTGTAGTTTCAGACTTCGGCTGATTCTTGTTTCGGCCGTAACTAATTCATCCGAACTCCGATTTTGACGTTCTTTAGCTCGTTTTGAAGGTCTTGACATCCACCTTCCCACAGAAATACCACCAACATCATTTGACTCCATCAAAGTTTTGGAACTTTGGCATCTTTGCCTAGGGTTTCCACCACATCATCCGCTACACCATCACCGACTTCCGCAACCTAACCAATGTTGTTCCTTTTCACATTAGTGGTTGTTTGAGTTGTGATTTGAGTCTCCTAAGGTGTTTAGGCTACTTAGGGACGATTGCTTCTTCATCATCCACCGCCACCACTACCGCATAGGCTTACCCACCTTACACTTCCGCCACACCGACTTAACCCAATTTTGTTTGAGTTGTGAGTTTGTGTCTCCTAAGGTGTTTCGGCTACTTAGGGACCGTGATTCCAACTCCAACACCGTGTATAGTCCACCACCCTACCCTCCATTTCCGCAATCCCATTGAGCTTCCACAACACCACCACCGCATTCCCGCTATCACAATTTGACATTTGAGATTTGGAGTTCGTGGTTTTTCCGTTTCCTAAGGTGTTTCGGCTACTTAGGGACGAGTCTCCATCATCTTGGTATCTACATCAAGAACACCGCCACTCATCATCGCCAAGGACGGTAACCTCCATATCATCTTGGTATCGTGGTATCCCTCCATTGTATATTCCCTTGCCATTGCATTGATAACCCCTAGCCATTTTGCGTCACTTGCCTATTGAGACTAGCCATTTGAGTATTGCCGGCAATGTTACTTGTGCACATTAGTGATCATCGAGCTACACCTTCCATTGCATACATACCATACCATATCGATATCATCTTGGTACCATATCATCTCGTGTGCCTCAAGTTTGTTCCCGCATATACACAATTGTTATCTTGGTTTGTGCATTTTGCATTGTGGCCATAAAAAATAGAATAAGCTTTTAAGCAAAAGAGAAAGAGCAAAGAAGCTTGTAAGCAATAGCCATAGCATCATACCACATTGCATATAAGATAGTCGCATTATATCATCTTGGATCACCTTGAGTGGAACATCGGGAACCATACATACATAGCTTACTTCGGATAGAAAGTTCATACATTTTGCATCATATAGGTTGTGCACAAGTGTCGTATCCGCCTATGGAGCAATCGTGCTAGCGTCTCTCTTGAGTTGTGCAACACGAGCGTTTTCCAGTGATTCCACATTTTGTGCTCATTCCTTGGTTGCACGACCCCATTTTATCTATCCGTGTGTGTGTTTCCGTGTGCCACCCATATTGCTATTGGTCTACTTGTTTCACTTGCAAATTTGTGAATCTCTTTCAACATTATTGAATCTTGCTAACATTCTGCATTAAATATTTTGTGCCACTATCCTGACCGAGCTCCACCATAAGCCTTATTTGTGTAGGTGTGAGAAATCAACAAGATCGGTACGAATTGTGCTATTTCCTTTTTACATTATTGAGTGATCATTGTTCCATCTTCAACATCGGTCAAGGTACATTTGGTATAGTTCTTCCCTTTCTCCCACTCATATTTGCTCGAGTCTTGTGATGGATAGGCAAGGCATTTCATCTTCGGTCTACAACAACAACGACGATGAGTTCGATGCCACGAACAACTCCAACAACACCAAGATGCAAGCTCAAATGGAGGAGATCAAAGCCCTCATCAAGTCCTACAAGCGGTCTTCCTCATCTTCGAGAAGACGCTCAAGAGCACATGCTTCCGAGCTACCATCTCCGGCAAAATCACATCGGCATCGACACCATCACCAACAAGGACGTGAAGGTCAAGAGCTCAACACCAACAACCGCTCAATGACTTCACCATCTCCCTTGGCATCTTCGCCAAGCGACTTCAAGGCATCTTTTCCTATGGACATATAGCATCTTCGCCCACAAGCACTTCAAGAGAAGCTCCCCAGGCTCAAGTCATCGACTCCCACAAGCTACTACAACCTCGACATCGACCACGTGATTCCTTTCTATGGGACTCAAGAACCCGAGGAGTATCTCGAATGGGAGCGTTTGATGGACGACTACCTCAAGCTACATCAAGTTCCTCCCGAAGATCAAGTGAAGTGCGCCACAAGGAACTTCCACGACTACGCGTCCACATGGTGGCTTCACACACCTTCGGAGACCTATGACATGAGTTGGCCCAAGACGAAGAGAGCTATGCGGCGATAGTTCGTGCCTCCAACCTACACGGAACAACTTCTATGCCAATTGGAGAACACCACCCTAGGATCCAAGTCCATCGACGAGTACTTCAAAGAGATGAAGAAAGCCTTACGACGAGCCGACGTGGACGACCCCATTCCAATGAAGTTCCACTTCATGATGGGATTGCACAACGACATCTCCAAACTCTCTTCCTCGAGAACTACAAGTCCCTCGACGACTACTACATTGGTGCTCTCAAGGCAGAAAAAGAACTCATGAAGGCCAAGGCTTCTCCACCCCAAGAACACTTCTCGAAGACCAAGCTCCAAGAAGGCGAGCATGAGGATAGTACCACCAATATGTCCAAGCCCGAAGAGCTCCAAGACGATGTTCCCAAGTTCGACTTCACCGCCATCCCTCTTTCTGGCATTGATGGTGCCGAGTCTACTTTGACTCTTTTTCAAGATGGTGCAGCGACGACTACGACTACGGAGCCTCTCAAGGAACAAGCTTTGGAGGCGAGCGACATGGTGACGAGCAAGGATGATGTTGCCAGCTTAGGAGGCGAGGGTGATGATGTGCCATCTTCAGCCTTCATCCATGGCGACGACAACGAGATGGTTGAGCATGGGATTTTCCCTTCGACCACGGGGACATATGATGACTTGAGTGACTTTAGCCACCATATTGAGAGTAAGAGTGACTTCACCACTAGCCCGATATATGATGTGTTGCCACAATTCCCATGTGAGGAGAGCCACAACCCCCACCACTTGAGTGAGATGAGTGACTCCACCATATGTGGCATTGAGTGGACCTACCTTGAGGAAGTGAGTGAACCACACCATAGAGAGAGTGAGATAGTTGATACATCATGTGAGGCCACTTTCAACACTAACGACTTGACCTCTACCTCTACTGTATCTTCTCATTTGGTGCTAGGTCCCATCTATGATGACACGCCGATTCGCGATGACTTCGTCCTCCCTTTGGACAAGACGTTGGACATGATGGAATATGATGCACCCCCCACATGGTTCCATCAAGATGAAGATGACCACCATTTGGTCTTTCCCACCTCACCTACACCACATGAGTGGAAATGACAAAGGTAACATAGGTGAAGGTGATTCTCTAGTCCCACTAGTGGACATACTTGACATTGATTGCTTGCATGATGTTGATCAACCTATTACCGTGATTCATGCTAGTGCAACTTCCCCATGCGATGATTTACCCGTTTATGATGAGTATGATGATTTCCATGTGGAATCTATTAGTTGTGATGCCATGTTACATAGGATTTCTTGTGCTAATTATCTCGGTCACATCATGTTTTCCAATCCGCTTGACTTGTCATATGCTATGCATGAGATCAATCATATGTCATATTTGCAATCTCTTCATAGTGACTATGCATATGCTATTAAAATGAATCTCATTTGCACTAATGGCATAGATGACAAGCCCATGGTTAGTGGAATTTGTTTTTCTTGTGATGATATTGATATGCTCCCTTTGCATCATTTATGTCATATGCCATACCATGACCACCTAGCTTCGGATATGCATTGTTTTGCATGTTGTCCGTTTTCTCCATATGATGTTTCCATTATTGCTCATGAGGAGACCCCTATAGTTTCCTCATACATGTTTCGAGATTTTGATCACTCCCAAACATTGCATGATCCCAATACTTATGTGCACAATATGCTTCCCATGAATAAACATGCTATTGATGTGCCATATAATCTTATTGGATTGAGTCTTTAAAGATTTGAGAAACACTTGATGTATGTCTTGCCGTGCGTATCTGTGGTGAGTGGTGACAATGGGATACCACGTGATTCACTTGATGTATGTTTTGGTGATCAACTTGCGGGTTCCGCCCATGAACCTATGCATAGGGGTTGGCACACGTTTTCGTCGTGATTCTCCGGTAGAACTTTGGGGCACTCTTTGAGGTCCTTTGTGTTGGTTGAATAGATGAATCTGAGATTGTGTGATGCATATCGTATAATCATACCCACGGGTACTTGAGGTGACATTGGAGTATCTAGGTGACATTAGGGTTTTGGTTGATTTGTGTCTTAAGGTGTTTTTCTAGTACGAACTCTAGGGCTATTTGTGACACTTATAGGAATAGCCCAACAGATTGACTGGAAAGAATAACTTTGAGGTGGTTTCGTACCCTACCATAATCTCTTCGTTTGTTCTCCGCTATTAGTGACTTTGGAGTGACGCTCTGTTGCATGTTGAGGGACAGTTATGTGATCCAATTATGTTAGTATTGTTGAGGGAACTTGCACTAGTGAAAGTATGAACCCTAGGCCTTGTTTCCTAGCATTGCAATACCGTTTATGCTCACTTTTATCATTAGTTACCTTGCTGTTTTTATATTTTCAGATTTCAAAAACTATTATTTACTATCCATATACCACTTGTATCACCATCTCTTCGCCGAACTAGTGCACCTATACAATTTACCATTGTATTGTGTGTGTTGGGGACACAAGAGACTCTTTGTTATTTGGTTGCAGGGTTGCTTGAGAGAGGCCATCTTCATCCTACGCCTCCTACGGATTGATAAACCTTAGATCATCCACTTGAGGGAAATTTGCTACTGTCCTACAAACCTCTTCACTTGGAGGCCCAGCAACGTCTACAAGAAGAAGGTTGTGTAGTAGACATCAAGCTCTTTTCTGGCGCTGTTGCCGGGGAGGTTAGCGCTTGAAGGTATATCTTTAGATCTTGCAATTGAGTCTTTTAGTTTCTTGTTTTATCACTAGTTTAGTTTATAAAAGAAAATTACAAAAAAATGGAATTAAGTTTCTCTCATACGCTTCACCTTTTTAATATCTTTTGTGAGTATGATGGAAAGGAAAATTGTGCCAAAGTGTTAGAAGAAGAATGCATTAAAATGTTTGGCACTAAATCTTTGAATGATGAGCATGATTGCAATGTTGTTAGTATGAATTCCTTGAATATCCATGATGCTAATGATATGCAAAGCCACAAGCTTGGGGAAGCTATGTTTGATGAAGATGATATTTTTTGTCCCCCAAGCTTTGATGAGCAAATTTACTATGATGAAAGCATGCCCCCTATCTATGATGATTATTGTGATGACACGTATGCTTTAAAGAATAATTATAACCATGAAACTTGTCATCTTGATCTTAATTTTCAATCACATGATAATTATTTTGTTGAGTTTGCTCCCACTAATATTCGTGAGAAGAATTTTGCTTATGTGGAGAGTAATAAAATTTCTATGCTTGTAGATCATGAAAAGAATGCTTTAGGTGCTGGTTATATTGTTGAATTCATTCATGATGCTACTGAAAATTATTATGAGGGAGGAACATATGCTTGTAGGAATTGCAATAATATCAAGTTTCCTCTCTATGTGCTTAAAATTTTGAAGGTATGCTTGTTTTACCTTCCTATGCAAGTTGATCCTTGTTCCCACAAGTTGTTTGCTCACAAAATCCCTATGCATAGGAAGTGGGTTAGATTTAATGTGCTAGTCATATTCTTCATGATGCTCTCTTTATGTTTCAATTCTTATCTTTTATGTGAGCATCATTGAAATCATCATGCCTAGCTAGGGGCATTAAACGATAGCGCTTGTTGGGAGGCAACCCAACTTTATATTTGTTCCTTGATTTTTTCTCCTGTGTAGTAATAAATAATTTATCAATCCTCTGTTATGATTAAGTTTTTATGTTTTAATTAGTGTTTGTGCCAAGTAGAACCGTTGGGAAGACTTGGGGAAAGTCTTGTTGATCATGCTGTCAAAAACAGAAACTTTAGCACTCACGAGAATTGCTGCCATTTTTATTTGGAGAGTGATATTTAGTTAATTATTTTTTCAGATGATTAATAGAAAAATTACTCAGGTCCATCAATTTATTTGAGAATTTTATGAGTTCCAGAAGTATACATTTGATTCAGATTACTACAGACTGTTCTGTTTTTGACAGATTCTGTTTTCGTGTGTTGTTTGCTTATTTTGATGAATCTATGGCTAGTAAAAGAGTTTATAAATCACAGAGAAGTTGGAATACAGTAGGTTTAACACCAACATAAATCAAGAATGAGTTCATTACAGTACCTTGAAGTGGTGATTTATTTTCTTATACTAACGGAGCTTACGAGTTTTCTGTTAAGTTTTGTGTTGTGAAGTTCTCAAGTTTTGGGTAAGGATTCGATGGACTATGGAATAAGGAGTGGAAAGAGCCTAAGCTTGGGGATTCCCAAGGCACCCCAAGGTAATATTCAAGGATAGCCAAGAGCCTAAGCTTGGGGATGCCCCAGAAGGCATCCCCTCTTTCGTCTTCGTTCATCGGTAACTTTACTTGGAGCTATATTTTTATTCGCCACATGATATGTCTTTTGCTTGGAGCGTCATTTTGTTTTATTTTTCTTTGCTTGCTGTTTGAATAAAATACCAAGATCTGAAATTCTTAAATGTTAGAGAGTCTTCACATAGTTGCATAATTATTCACCTACTCATTGATCTTCACTTATATCTTTCGGAGTAGTTTGTTGTTTGCTCTAGTACTTTACTTATATCTTTTAGAGCATGGTGGTAGTTTTATTTTGAAGAAATGGATGAACTCTCATACTTAACTTATATTATTTTGAGAGTCTTAATAGCATGGTAACTTGCTTAAAATCCTAATATGCTAGGTATTCAAGATTAATAAAACTTTCTTATGAGTGTATTGAATACCAAGAGAAGTTTGATGCTTGATGATTGTTTTGAGATATGGAGGTAATAATATCAAAGTCGTGCTAGTTGAGTAGTTGTGAATTTGAGAAGTGCTTGTGTTGAAGTTTGCAAGTCACGTAGCATGCACGTATGGTAAACGTTATGTAACAAATTTGAAATATGGTGTGTTATTTGATTGTCCTCCTTATGAGTGGCGGTCGGGGACGAGCGATGGTCTTTTCCTACCAATCTATCCCCCTAGGAGCATGCGCGTAGTGCTGAGGTTTTTGATGACTTGTAGATTTTTGCAATAAGTATGTGAGTTCTTTATGACTAATGTTGAGTCCATGGATTATACGCACTCTCACCCTTCCATCATTGCCAGCCTCTTCGGTACCGTGCATTGCCCTTTCTCACATTGAGAGTTGGCGCAAACTTCGCCGATGCATCCAAACCCCGTGATATGATACGCTCTTTCACACATAAACCTCCTTATATCTTCCTCAAAACAGCCACCATACCTACCTATTATGGCATTTCCATAGCCATTCCGAGATATATTGCCATGCAACTTTCCATCATTCTGTTCATCATGACACATTCATCATTGTCATATTGCTTAGCATGATCATGTGGTTGACATAGTATTTGTGGCAAAGCCACCGTTCATAATTCTTTCATACATGTCACTCTTGGTTCATTGCATATCCCGGTACACCGCCGGAGGCATTCATATAGAGTCATCTTTGTTCTAGTATCGAGTTGTAATCACTGAGTTGTAAATAAATAGAAGTGTGATGATCATCATTATTAGAGCATTGTCCCAAGTGAGGAATAAAAAAATAGATAGGCCATAAAAAAGGAGAAGGCCCAAAAAAAGAGAAATGCCATAAAAAAGAGAAGGCCCCAAAAAAATGAGAGAAAAAGAGAGAAGGGACAATGTTACTATCCTTTTACCACACTTGTGCTTCAAAGTAGCACCACGATCTTCATAGTAGGGAGTCTCTCATGTTATCACTTTCATATACTAGTGGGAATTTTTCATTATAGAACTTGGCTTGTATATTCCAACATTGGGCCTCCTCAAGTGCCCTAGGTCTTCGTGAGCAAGCAAGTTGGATGCACACCCACTAGTTTCTTTTGTTGAGCTTTCATACATTTATAGCTCTAGTGCATCCATTGCATGGCAATCCCTACTCCTTGCATTAACATCAATCGATGGGCATCTCCATAGCCCGTTCTTTAGCCTCATTGATGTGAGACTTTCTCCTTTTTTGTCTTCTCCACATAACCCCCTCATTATTCTATTCCATCCATAGTGCTATATCCATGGCTCGCGCTCATGTATTGCGTAAAAGTTTATAGGTTTGAGATTACTAAAGTATGAAACAATTGCTTGGCTTGTCATCGGGGTTGCGCATGATGAGAGCATTCTTGTGTGACGAAAATGAAACATGACTAAACTATATGTAGGGATGAACTTTCTTTGGCCATGTTATTTTGAGAAGACATAATTGCTTAGTTAGTATGCTTGAAGTATTATCATTTTTATGTCAATATGAACTTTTGTCTTGAATCTTTCGGATCTGAATAATCATACCACAATTAAGAAGAATTATATTGAAATTATGCCAAGTAGCACTCCGCATCAAAAATTCTGTTTTTTATCATTGACCTACTCGAGGACGAGCAGGAATTAAGCTTGGGGATGCTTGATACGTCTCCAACGTATCTATAATTTTTGATTGCTCCATTTCTTGTTACCTATTGTTTTGGGAAATATTGGGCTTTATTATCCACTTTTATATTATTTTTGGGACTAACCAATTAACTGGAGGCCCAGCCCAAAATTATTGTTTTTTTGCCTATTCAGTGTGTCGAAGAAAAGTAATATCAAACGGAGTCGAAACGGAACAAAATCAACTGGAGAAGTTATTTTTGGAAGGAAAGCTACCGAATGGACTTGGACCCCACGTCAGGAGCCAAGGGAGGTGCTCACGAGGGTGGGGGGCGCGCCCCCCTGCCTCGTGGGGCCCCCGAAGCTCCACCGACGTACTTCTTGCACCCATATATACCTACGTATCCTAAAACTTCCAAAACAGAGATTAGATCGGGACTTCCGCCGCCAGAAGCCTCCGTAGCCACCAAAAACCAATCTAGACCCGTTCTGGCACCCTGTCGGAGGGGGCAATCCCTCTCCGGTGGCCATCTTCATCGTCCCGGTGCTCTCCATGACGAGGAGAGAGTAGTTCTCGCTCGGGGCTAAGGGTATGTACCAGTAGCTATGTGTTTGATCTCTCTCTCTCTCTCTCGTGTTCTTGAGGTGATACGATCTTGATGTATCGCGAGCTTTGCTATTATATTTGGATCCTATGATGTTTCTTCCCCCCTCTACTCTCTTGTAATGGATTGAGTTTTCCCCTTGAAGTAATCTTATCGGATTGAGTCTTTAAAGATTTGAGAACACTTGATGTATGTCTTGCCGTGCGTATCTGTGGTGACAATGGGATACCACGTGATTCACTTGATGTATGTTTTGGTGATCAACTTGCGGGTTCCGCCCATGAACCTATGCATAGGGGTTGGCACACGTTTTCGTCGTGATTCTCCGGTAGAACTTTGGGGCACTCTTTGAGGTCCTTTGTGTTGGTTGAATAGATGAATCTGAGATTGTGTGATGCATATCGTATAATCATACCCACGGATACTTGAGGTGACATTGGAGTATCTAGGTGACATTAGGGTTTTGGTTGATTTGTGTCTTAAGGTGTTATTCTAGTACGAACTCTAGGGCTGTTTGTGACACTTATAGGAATAGCCCAACAGATTGATTGGAAAGAATAACTTTGAGGTGGTTTTGTACCCTACCATAATCTCTTCGTTTGTTCTCCTCTATTAGTGACTTTGGAGTGACTCTTTGTTGCATGTTGAGGGATAGTTATGTGATCCAATTATGTTAGTATTGTTGAGGGAACTTGCAATAGTGAACGTATGAACCCTAAGCCTTGTTTCCTAGCATTGCAATACCATTTACGCTCACTTTTATCATTAGTTACCTTGCTGTTTTTATATTTTCAGATTACAAAAACTATTATCTACTATCCATATACAACTTGTATCACCATCTCTTCGCCGAACTAGTGCACCTATACAATTTACCATTGTATTGTGTGTGTTGGGGACACAAGAGACTCTTTGTTATTTGGTTGCAGGGTTGCTTGAGAGAGACCATCTTCATCCTACGCCTCCTACGGATTGATAAACCTTAGGTCATCCACTTGAGGGAAATTTGCTACTGTCCTACAAACCTCTGCACTTGGAGGCCCAACAACGTTTAGAAGAAGAAGGTTGTGTAGTAGACATCAGAGATCTTGCTTCGACTTGTCATTTTCACCATTCCATGCATCATGATATATATGCCTTGTGTGTTGCATCCAATTCTTGGCTTACATGGTCCTATCACATGTTTGGTTGCAACAATACCATTTATTCACATATGCCATGTCCCATTTCTTGTCACATGATTGACTTGATTACCTCACACATGATGAACAATTGCTCTTTCTATTGTGTTGAGTGCCACACTATATTCACTACACCCTATGCACATTATGCTTGGTTTGTCTTGCACTTGTCCCATGTGTTTAGACACTTCATTTTATTTGGTGTTGTGAATGATTCTTATGCCTACCATAGACCTTTCATTGAGCAATTTGTGAATGTTTGCTATGAGCTTGAGGTAGATGCTTGTTCACTTGTCCAACATATTTGCATCAGTACCCCACATTTGCATGCTTGTCCCCATGATATCCTTGATTATTCTCAATTTATGTGCTTACATGCCATGTCACAATCCTTTGTCAAACCATATGCTTTGCATGATGCCGATACTTGTTTCGTGAATCACCTCTTGAGTGCTTGGTGTTGCACTAATGCTAACCACATTTGTTTTTCCAAGTGTTTGTTCTCTTTGCTCCTTTTGAAGGAATCACTAGACAGTGCGACCTTGAAGATGATGAGTACTTGGTGAACATCCACTACTACACGACGAAGCCATCTCTTTCCCATGGTGATTTGGTTTTCGATAAGAGGTCGTATCTTTTCCAAGGGGGAGGGGATGATGCGGAGCATCCTACGGACATCACCATGTCAATAGTCCATTTGGCAAGTGACACGTGCGACATCTACTTCTCATACCTAAAGGTGAATCTTCTCCTTTACACGTGTTCACTTGACCAATTCGAGGATGGCATACTACTTGACACTCCACTCGTGTGCATGCATAGGTATTGCTAGAGCTTCACGGATGACGAGGAGGAGTGCAAGCGCCAAGTAACACCTAAGCCATCTGCAAGGGAAGCATGGAAGCGAACAAAGAAGAAGACGGAGCTGCGGAGTCCCCAGTGGCCGGACGGCCGACGTGCCACCAGAGGTCCAACAATCTACAACCACCGGACGACCGGACTATGCTGGACGTCCGACACCTGGAACTCCAGCCAGCCCAAGAGTCTATTCGACGAGATCTACAATGACCGAACGACCGACCGAGACCGGACATCCGACACCTCCCAGGCCACGGACGACCGAGCGCCTCCGGACGACTGGTGCCTCGTTGATAGAATGATATTTTACGGAAGTTCGAAGACTTCCGGACATCCGGTTCGTCCAGAGCCTCTGGACGTCCGACGCATGTCTGCGCACAGTGTAACGGGCCCAAGTCCCATGTACCCCTTCGCCCCTCACTTACCCCTTCGTGGCCCTAGATTATATATACTCCTCCATGTCCTCCATTTGAGGGTTAGAAAAGTATTAGCTCATTAGAGATATAGCTTTAGTCATCCATATCGGATCTACTCCACGAGAGAGACTGCGACCTCTACGGAGAAGATCCACTTTGGATTCAAGAGCCCTCACGGGAAGATCCCCTTGTGGATTCAATACCTCCTCACGGAGAAGAACCGGTTACCCTATGTATCGTCCTTTGTTGGATTTGGATCGTGTATCTCTTGTGTTTCGAGGATCTAGCATATGTGTGACCGTATCTTGTTGGTTTGAGTGATTCTCTCGTGTTTTCCCTCGTGTTTCCCCTCGTGTTATTAGTTGGGATCCACACCTTTCGTGGAAGATCGGCCGTATAGGGTTCCACCCTACACCAATTCTTCTCTGAAATCTTTTATGTATGAGTGGTTATCTTTGCATGTCTCTTCGAATTATCAGTTTGGTTTGGCATACTAGATTGATCTTTCTTGCAATGGGAGATGTGCTTAGCTTTGGGTTCAATCTTGTGGTGTCCTTTCCCAGTGATAGCAGGGGCAGCAAGGCACGTATTATATTGTTGCCATCGAGGATAAAAATATGGGGTTTATATCATGAGTTTATCCCTCTACATCATGTCATCTTGCCTAATGAGTTACTCTGTTCTTATGAACTTAACACTTTAGATGCATGTTGGATAGCGGTCGATGTGTGGAGTAATAGTAGTAGATACAGAATCGTTTCAGTCTACTTGTCGCGGACATGATGCCTATATACATGATCATGCCCAGGTATTCTCATAATTATGAACTTTTCTATCAATTGCTCGACAGTAATTTGTTCACCCACCGTAATACTTATGCTATCTTGAGAGAAGCCACTAGTGAAACCTATGGCCCCCGGGTCTATCTTTTAGCATATAAGTTTCCAATCTTTACTTTGAATCCATATCATAAAAATACCAAAAATATTTATGTTATTATTATTATCTCTATCAAATCTCACTCTCGTAAGTGACCATGAAGGGATTGACAACCCCTTTATCGCGTTAGTTGAGAGGTTCTTATTTGTTTGTGTAGGTACGAGGGACTTGCGTGTAGTCTCCTACTGGATTGATACCTTGGTTCTCAAAAACCGAGGGAAATACTTACGCTACTTTGCTGCATCACCCTTTCCTCTTCAAGGGAAAACCAATGCAGTGCTCAAGAGGTAGCAAGAAGGATTTCTGGCGCCGTTGCCGGGGAGATCTACACACAAGTCAAGACATACCAAGTACCCATCACAAACTCTTATCCATCACATTACATTATTCGCCATTTGCCTCTCGTTTTCCTCTCCCCCACTTCAATTTTGCCGTTTTATTCGCCCTTCTTCCGTTCAATCTTTTGTTTGCTTGTGTTACTATGTACCTTATCTTTGCTTGCATCTTCGCTTGCTAAAAGTTGATGGATCCTCATCCACTTGCTAATCTCTTTAAGTGATCCAATTATGATGAACCTATTACTAGTGAGTTGAGTGCACTAGATTGTCTTTATGAGGTTTTGCTTCAAATTCGTGAATCTGAAAAGTGTGATGAATTACTTTATGAAGCGATTCTTGATAGATCTTTGAATAAAAAGCATGATTGCAATGATTTTATTATAAATTCTATTGATGTAAATTGTGCTAATAATATGCAAAACCCTAAGCTTGGGGATGCTAGTTTTGCCATGTCCCCTACTTGTTGCAATGATCATGATTGGGGTGATAGTGCTTCTTATGATATTGAAAATTTATATAAGCCCCATGATGAATATGAGATTGATAATAATGTTTGTAATATTGGAAGTGGGTTTGGAAGAGTGTCAACTTTAGATCCCACGTATTTGGAGACCGTTCAATCTTATGCAATTTTTGATAAAGTGGGTTTGGAGAGGTCGTGACTTTAGTTAATGTTAATCCCACTATTTTGGAAGAGTGTCAACTCTGCATGCATGTGGATCGTGTTGAAATTTTTTTATGTGATAGCTATTTTGTTGAATTTTCTTATGATCCTACATGTAATTATTATTAGAGAGGAAAATATGGTTGTAGAAAATTTCATGTTACTACATTACCTCTAGTTATGTTGAGATTGTTATTGTTTCTTTGTCCTTCCTTGCATATGCTAGTTTTTGCTTGTCTTGATAATTTTTTATCATATAATGCTTATGCATAGGAAGTATGTTAGACTTAGATGTGACTTTCATATGATTCATGAAGCTCCCTTCGTGTTTCAATAGCTATCTTTCATGTGAGCATCATTAAAATTATAGATGCCTAGCTTAAGGGCGTTAAATGATAGCGCTTGTTGGGAGGCAACCCAATTTTATTTTTGTTTCTTGTTTTTTTCTGTTTAGTAATAAATAATTCATCTAGCTTCTGTTTAGATGTGTTTTTATGCTTTTAATTAGTGTTTGTGCCAAGTAGAACCTTTGGGAAGACTTGGGGGAAGTTTTTGCGATCTGGCTATAAAAAACAGAAACTTTCCCGCTCACGAGATTTGCTGCCATTTTTATTGGAGAGTGCGATTAGGTTGATTCTTTTTGCATATGATTAATAGACAAATTCCACACGTCCAAAAATTTATTTCAGAATTTTTGGGGTTACAAAACTATTCGAAACCTACAGATTACTACAGATTGTTCTGTTTTTGACAGATTCTGTTTTTCGTGTGTTGTTTGCTTATTTTGATGCATCTATGGCTAGTATCGAGGGTATGAACCATAGAGAAGTTGGAATACAGTAGGTTTAACACCAATATAAATAAATAATGAGTTCATTACAGTACCTTAGGTGGTGGTTTGTTTTCTTAAACTAACGGAGGTCATGAGATTTTCTGCCGAGTTTTGTGTTGTGAAGTTTTCAAGTTTTGGTTAAAGATTTGATGGATTTTGGAATAAGGAGTGGCAAGAGACTAAGCTCGGGGATTCCCAAGGCACCCCAAGGTAAAATTTAAGGACAACCAAAAGCCTAAGCTTGGGGATGCCCTGGAAGACATCCCCTCTTTCGTCTTCTTCCATCGGTAACTTTACTTGAGGCTATATTTTTATTCACCACAGGATATGTGTTTTGCTTGTAGCATCTTGTATGATTTGAGTATTTGCTTTTTAGTTTACCACAACCATACTTGCTGTACACACCTTTTGGGAGAGACACACATGAATTGGAATTTATTAGACTACTCTATGTGCTTCACTTTACCTTTTGAGCTAGATAATTTTGCTCTAGTGCTTCACTTATATCTTTTAGAGCATGGTGGTGGTTTTATTTTATAGAAATTATTGATCTCTCATGATTCACTTATATTATTTTGAGATTCCTTTAGAACAGCATGGTAATTTGCTTTGGTTATAAAAGTAGTCCTAATATGATAGTCATCCATGATTGGTATAATAAAAACTATCATAAAAAGTGCATTGAATACTATGAGATGTTTGATACTTGATAATTGTTTTGAGATATGAGGATGGTGATATTATATTCATGCTAGTTGAGTAGTTGTGAATTTGAGAAATACTTGTTCTAAAGGTTGTGATTCTCGTAGCATGCATGTATGGTGAACCGTTAATGTTGAGTCCATGGATTATACGCACTCTCTCCACCATTGCGAGCCTCTCTAGTAGCACGCAACTTTCGCCGGTACCATAAAACCACCATATACCATCCTCAAAACAGCCACCATACCTACCTATTATGGCATTTCCATAGCCATTCCGAGATATATTGCCATGCAACTTACCACCGTTCCGTTTGTTATGACACGTTACATCATTGTCATGTTGCTTTGCATGATCATGTAGTTGACATCATATTTGTGGCAAAGCCACCGTTCACAATTCTTTCATACATGTCACTCATGAGTCATTGCACATCCCAGTACACCACCGGAGGCATTCATATAGAGTCATATTTTGTTCTAAGTATCGAGTTGTAATTCTTGAGTTGTAAGTAAATAAAAGTGTGATGATTATCATTATTAGAGCATTGTCCCAAGTGAGGAAAGGATGATGGAGACTATGATTCCCCCACAAGTCAGAATGAACTCCGGACGAAAGATAATAATAAAAAATAGAAAAAAGAGGCCATTAAAAAAAGAAGAGAAAAGGCCCAAATAAAAAAAGAGAGAAAAAGAGAGAAGGGACAATGTTACTATCCCTTTACCACACTTGTGCTTCAAAGTAGCACCATGATCTTCATGATAGAGAGTCTCCTATGTTGTCACTTTCATATACTAGTGGAAATTTTACATTATAGAACTTGGCTTGTATATTCCAATGACGGGCTTCCTCAAAATGCCCTAGGTCTTCGTGAGCAAGCAAGTTGGATGCACACCCACTTAGTTTCTTTTGTTGAGCTTTCATACACTTATAGCTCTAGTGCATCTGTTGCATGGCAATCCCTACTCACTCACATTTATATCTATTGATGGGCATCTCCATAGACCGTTGATACACCTAGTTGATGTGAGACTATCTTCTCCCTTTTTGTCTTCTCCACAACCACCATTCTATTCCACATATAGTGCTATGTCCATGGCTCACACTCATATATTGCGTGAAGATTAAAAAAGTTTGAGAACATCAAAAGTACGAAATAATTGCTTGGCTTGTCGTCGTGGTTGTGCATGATTTAAATATTTTGTGTGGTCAATATAGAGCATAGCCAGACTATATGATTTTTTAGGGATAACTTTCTTTGGCCATGTTATTTTGAGAAGACATAATTGCTTTGTTAGTATGCTTGAAGTATTATTATTTTTATGTCAATATTAAACTTTTATCTTGAATCTTTCGGATCTGAATATTCATGCCACAATAAATAAAATTACATTGAGAATTATGCTAGGTAGCATTCCACACCAAAAATTCTGTTTTTATCATTTACCTACTCGAGGACGAGCAGGAATTAAGCTTGGGATGCTTGATACGTCTCCAATGTATCTAATTTTTTTATTGTTCCATGCTATTATATTATCTGTTTTGGATGTTAATGGGCTTATTTATACACTTCTATATTATTTTTGGGACTAACCTACTAACCCAAGGCCCAGTTCAAATTGTTGTTTTTTTGCCTATTTCAGTGTTTCGCAGAAAAGGAATATCAATGGAGTCCAAACGGAGCGAAACCTTCGGGAGAGTTATTTTTTGAACAAACGTGATCTAGAGGACTCGGAGTAGACATCAAGAAAGAAACGAGGTGGCCATGCGGAATGAGGGCGCGCCCTCCACCCTCGTGGGCCCCTTGCAGCTCCACTGACCAACTTCTTCCTCCTATATATATATATATATCCATATACCCCGAAAACATCGAGGAGCACCACGAAACCCTATTTCCACCGCCGCAACATTCTGTACCCAAGAGATCCCATCTTGGGGCCTTTTTCGGAGCTCCGCCGAAGGGGGAATCAATCACGGAGGGCTTCTACATCAACACCATAGCCTCTCCGATGATGTGTGAGTAGTTTACCACAGACCTTCGTGTCCATAGTTATTAGCTAGATGGCTTCTTCTCTCTCTTTGGATCTCAACACAGTGTTCTCCTCGATCTTCTTGGAGATCTATTTGATGTAACTCTTTTTGCTGAGTGTTTGTCAAGATCTGATGAATTAGGGTTTATGATCAAGTTTATCTATGAACAATATTTGATTCTTCTCTGAAATATTTTATGTATGATTGGTTATCTTTGCAAGTCTCTTCGAATTATCAGTTTGGTTTGGCCTACTAGATTGATCTTTCTTGCAATGGGAGAAGTGCTTAGCTTTGGGTTCAATCTTGTGGTGTCCTTTCCCAGTGACAGCAGGGGCAGCAAGGCACGTATTGTATTGTTGCCATCGAGGATAAAAATATGGGGGTTTATATCATATTGCTTGAGTTTATCCCTCTACATCATGTCATCTTGCCTAATGCGTTACTCTGTTCTTACGAACTTAATACTCTAGATGCACGCTAGATAGCGGTCGATGTGTGGAGCAATAGTAGTAGATGCATAATCGTTTTGGTCTACTTGTCGCGGACGTGATGCCTATATACTTGATCATGCCTAGGCATTCTCATAATTATGAACTTTTCTATCAATTGCTCGACAGTAATTTGTTCACCCACCGTAATACTTATGCTATCTTGAGAGAAGCCACTAGTGAAACCTATGGCCCTCAGGTCTATCTTTTATCATATAAGTTTCCAATCTATTTTACTTTGCAATCTTTACTTTCAATCTATATCATAAAAATACCAAAAATATTTATCTTATTATTATTATCTCTATCAGATCTCACTCTCGTAAGTGACCGTGAAGGGATCGACAACCCCTTTATCGCATTGGTTGAGAGGTTCTTATTTGTTTGTGTAGGTACGAGGGACTTGCGTGTAGTCTCCTACTGGATTGATACCTTGGTTCTCAAAAACTGAGGGAAATACTTACGCTACTTTGCTGCATCACCCTTTCCTCTTCAAGGGAAAACCAACACAGTGCTCAAGAGGTAGCAAGAAGGATTTCTGGCGCCGCTGCCGGGGAGGTTGCACCAAGTCAAGTAAAGATTCGATCTCCCGTCAACAAGCCATTTCTGGCGCCGTTGCCGGGGAGATCTACGCACAAGTCAAGACATACCAAGTACCCTTCACAAACTCTTATCCCTCGCATTACATTATTTGCCATTTGCCTCTCATTTTCCTCTCCCCCACTTCACCTTTGTCGTTTTATTCGCCCTTCTTCCGTTCATTCTTTTGTTTGCCTGTGTTACCATGTACCTTCTTTTTGCTTGCATCTTCGCTTGCTAAAAGTTGATGGATCCTCATCCACTTGCTAATCTCTTTAAGATATCCAATTATGATGAACCTATTAGTAGTGAGTTGAGTGCACTAGATTATCTTTATGAGGTTTTGCTTGAAATTCGTGAATCTGAAAAGTGTGATGAATTACTTTATGAAGCGATTCACGATAGATCTTTGAATAAAAACCATGATTGCAATGATTTTATTATAAATTCTATTGATGTAAATTGTGCTAATAATATGCAAAACCCTAAGCTTGGGGATGCTAGTTTTGCCATGTCCCCTACTTGTTGCAATGGTCATGATTGGGGTGATAGTGCTTCTTATGATCTTGAAAATTTATTTAAGCCCCACGATGAATATGAGATTGATAATAATGTTTGAAATATTGGAAGTGGGTTTTGGAAGAGTGTCAACTTTAGATCCCACGTATTTGGAGAATGTTCAATCTTATGCAATTTTCGATAAAAGTGGGTTTGGATAGGTCATGACTCTAGTCAATGGTAATCCCACTATGTTGGAAGAGTGTCAACTTTGCATGCATGTGGATCGTGTTGAAAATATTTTATGTGATATTTATTTTGTTAAATTTGATTATGATCCTACATGTAATTATTATGAGAGAGGAGAATATGGTTGTAGAAATTTTCATGTTACTACATTACCTGTCGTTATGTTGAGATTGCT
This sequence comes from Triticum urartu, assembly GCF_056163025.1. NCBI lineage: Eukaryota > Viridiplantae > Streptophyta > Magnoliopsida > Poales > Poaceae > Triticum > Triticum urartu. The sequence continues at coordinate 302,698,266 of NC_141876.1, forward strand.
ATTGTTTCTTTCTCCTTCCTGGCATATGCTAGTTTTTGCTTGTCTTGATAATTTGTTTGCTTATATAATGCCTATGCATAGGAATTATGTTAGACTTAGATGTGATTTTCATATGCTTCATGATGCTCCCTTCGTGTTTCAATTGCTATCTTTCATGTGAGCATCATTAAAATTATAGATTCCTAGCTTAAGGGCGTTAAACGATAGCGCTTGTTGGGAGGCAACCCAATTCTATTTTTGTTTCTTGTTTTTTGGTTCTGTTTAGTAATAAATAATTCATCTAGCTTCTATTTAGATGTGGTTTTATGCTTTTAATTAGTGTTTGTTCCAAGTAGAACCATTGGGAAGACTTGGGGGAAGTTTTTGCGATCTTGCTGTAAAAAACAGAAACTTTAGTGCTCACGAGAATTGCTGCCATTTTTTACTGGAGAGTGCGATTAGGTTGATTCTTTTTGCAGATTCCTCACGTCCACCAATTTCTGTTTTTCGTGTGTTGTTTGCTTATTTTGATGCATCTATGGCTAGTATCGGAGGGTATGAACTGTAGAGAAGTTGGAATACAGTAGGTTAACACCAATATAAATAAAGAATAAGTTCATTATAGTACCTTAAGTGGTGGTTTGTTTTCTCGTACTAACGGAGCTCATGAGATTTTCTGTTGAGTTTTGTGTTGTGAAGTTTTCAAGTTTTGGGTAAATATTTGATGGATTTTGGAATAAGGAATGGCTTGCCTTTTTGACATGTAGTGCAGCGAGCAACAGAATGCTCAACATCCCGTCTCATCTTTGGCTAAGAGAAATGTGTAGCAAGTATATCCTCCGTCTTCTTCACGCCAAAGTGTCCCATTAATCCTCCTTCATGCGCCTCCTGCAACAATAAAAGACAAACGGAGCTAGCTGGAATGCATAGCTTGTTAGCGGGAAACACAAATCCATCATTAACGATGAACTTGTTCCAAGTTCTCCCTTTCTTACAATTCTGCAATACATCTTTAAATTTAGCATCATACACATATTGATCTTTGATGGTTTCCTAACCAAATATTTTAAAGTCGAGTTGTGAAAGCATAGTATAACGACGAGACAATGCATCAGCAATAACATTTTCTTTAACCTTCTTGTGTTTAATGACGTAAGGGAAAGTCTCAATGAATTCAATCCATTTAGCATGTCTATCGTTCAGTTTTGCTTGACTTTTAATGTGTTTCAAAGATTCATGATCAGAATGTATAACAAATTCCTTGGGCCATAAATAATGTTGCCATGTTTCTAAGGTCCAAACAAGAGCATATAATTATTTATCATAAGTAGAATAGTTTAGAGTAGGCCCACTCAATTTTTCAGAAAAGTATGCAATAGGTTTGCCATCTTGTAATAACACACCTCCTAATCCAATTCCACTAGCATCACATTCGAGCTCAAGTCTTATTAAAATCAGGAAGTTGGAGTAAAGGAGCATGTGTCAACTTATCTTTCAATACCGTGAAGGCTTCTTCCTGTGCGGTACCCCAAACAAAAGGCACATCCTTCTTTGCAAGCTCGTTGATAGGTTCAGCAATGGTGCTGAAATCTCTCACAAAACTCCTATAGAAACCAGCGAGGCCAAGGAAACTCCTCACTTGTGTGACCGTTTTGGGCTGCGGCCAACTCTCAATAGCTTCAATCTTGGCTTGATCAACTTCAATTCCCTATGGAGTAACAACATAGCCAAGAAAAGATACTCGGTTGGTGCAAAAGGTGCACTTTCCAAGGTTACCAAACAAACGTGCATCACGTAGAGCAATAAAAACAGCACGTAAATGTTTGAAATGTTCCTCCAAAGATTTACTATAAATCAGTATATCATCAAAATAGACTACCATAAATCGTCCAATGAAAGCATGTAAAACTTCGTTCATTAATCTCATGAAAGTACTAGGTGCATTAGTTAACCCAAAAGGCATGAATAACCACTCATATAAACAAAACTTAGTTTTAAATGCTGTTTTCCATTCATCTCCCAATTTCATACGAATTTGATGGTATCCACTACACAAATCAACTTTGAAGAATATTGTAGAGCCACTCAATTTATGAAGCATATCATCTAGCCTAGGAATAGGATGACGATAACGAATAAGAATATTATTAATGCCTCCACAATCAACACACATACGTGATGTACCATCCTTTTTCAGCACTAGAATAATAGGAACAACACAAGGACTAAGGGATTCGTGAATATAACCTTTGTCAAGCAGCTCCTGGACTTGACGCATAATCTCCTTCGTGTCCTCTGAATTGGTGCGGTATGGTGCACGGTTGGGTAGCGAAGCACCAGGAATCAAGTCAATCTGATGCTCAATCCCTCAAATAGGTGGTAATCCCGGTGGCACGTCTTGTGGAAAGATGTCAGTGAACTCCTGCAAAATTTTAGTAATAGCAGGAGGCAAAGAGGAAGGAACGTCCTCGAATGAAAATAATGCCTCTTTGCACACAAAAGCATAGCAAACAGATTTGTTGATATCTAGATCATCAATATCAGATTTGGTGGCAAGTAAACATGCACTTTTCAATTTAATTTCAGAAGCAACACTAGTTGGTTTATTATTAGGCTTCATTTGTTGCTCAAATTCTTTTGCCACAATCTGATTTTCACTCTTGTTCTGCTCCTGTTTTGCTTTATTAGCTCTATTAATATCATCTTTCAAAACGGAATCAGGAGTCATAGGAAGCAAAGTAATATGTTTATCCTTATGAGCAAGAGTATACTTATTGTTTCTACCATGGTGTATAGAATTTTTATCAAATTGCCATGGTCTACCAGGTAATAAGGAACATGCTTGCATGGGTACCACATCACAATCAACATAATCAACATATGTAGAGACAGTAAAATGCACACGAACAGTACGGGTTACCTTAACCTTGCCGCTGTTATTGAACCATTGGATATGGTAAGGATGTGGATGTGGTCTTGTGGTGAGAGATAGCTTCTCCACCATCTTCATGCTAGCCAAGTTGTTGCAGCTCCCTCCATCTATGATGACGTGAATAGAACGTTCCTTCACAACTCCCTTTGTATGGAACAAATTATACCTCTGATTTTTCTCTGCTTGTGTGACCTGCACACTCAAAACACGCTGAGCAACTAAACATTCATACCTGTCAGCGTCTTCAGGAGCCATGTACCGTGTCTCATCTTTAGAATCATCTCCACCGTGTTCTTCACGTGTAATAAGAGCCAAAATCTCCTTATCATAGTCATTAGCGAACTCATAACCACCATCCTAAGTAGCAATCATCACACGTTGAGATTTGCATTCTCTCGCATAATGACATCTTCCCTTAGAACGACGACAAATAATAACACTTGTGTGCCCTATTGATGCCATGAAAGAAGAAGAGCTCTGTACAGGCCCGACATGTGTGCTCTTGGTAGATAGTGGAGGTTGTGCCTGCTTTCTTGTATCACGACCGGAGGTGGCAGCTGATGGAGGTGCCGATGCAGTAGAATGTGTGGAAGTAGAGGATGCACGCGGTGTCCATGAGGAAGGTCGACCTGCAGAAAAGTTAGTTCATGCCAATGCCTGTTGATCCTGCACTTCACGTTCAGCTTTACAAGCAAGATGGAATAAATGAGTGATATTATTATAGTCCTTATACTCTAGAATGGTCCGAATCTCTCTATTTAATCCTCCCATAAAACGTGCAAGCATATCTTCATTATCCTCAACAATACCACATGTAATCATGCCAGTTTGTAATTCCTGATAATATTGCTCTACGGAATTTTTTCCTTGTCTTAAACGCTACCATTTTTGAAGTAATTCACGTTGATAATATGTTGGAACCCAACGAGTACGCATAGCAATTTTCAAAGCAGCCCAAGTAGTTGTAATATTATTCAGATATAATCTACGATGTTCAGACCACCACACACAAGCAAAACTAGTGAAAGCACAAAGTGCAGCAGCAGCACGTCTCTCCTTGGGATATTCTAAACATGTAAAACGTTGTTCGGTTTCTAACTCCCAAGTAAGATATATATATTAGGAACGTATCTACCCTCAAATGGTGGAATATTCAATTTCAGTTTAGGGAGATGGTCATGATCTCGTACCTGAGCGAGAGCCCCACCATTGTGATTATTTGCATGTGGATGACCTGGTGGTTGTGGTGCTGGTGGTTGCACGTAGTTCTGATTTTGATCACTCATCCTCGTAATCTCCCACATAATCATCCTCCTCCTCATCAGCAGTAGGAGCCATAGAAGTATCAAAAGCAGCACCAACAGTTTGGCCAGGCGCAAGAGGGACACGGCTCGCTCGGCGGAGGGTTGTCGTTGTTGTTGTTGTTGTTGTTGTTGTTGTTGTTGTTGTTGTTGGCAGGTGCAGCCGGTGGTCATTGTGGAAGACGCGCAAGCAGTTTATTAAATTTATTATCGAGCTTTGTTTCGAACGTCTTCTCAAGACCTGTTATCTTATCCATCGCCTCTTCAAAATTGTTCAGCACATCTTGCACCTGTTCATTCATCATTTGCTAAAATTTATCATACAACTCCTTATTCGTCATGTTCTCCCAGTCAGTCTCATCGACTTGTGATCCTGCCATGGTTAGCAGCAATAGAAACACACAAGAATATGATCCTACAGACTACTAGAAAATGGTGGTGGTGGAGCGTCACGAATCCGTCAAGCAAATCTCAAATTCTTACCAGTTCTTACCCAGCAGCAAGCGGTGATCGGCAACCGTCGTAGTCAAAACTCTCAAAGCATGGATAGAGCGATTACCAGGGAGAATCAAACGCACGACGTAGATGTATGTGGAGCTGGCACTACTAGGAAAAAGCCTAGTAATAGCGCGGGTTAAAAGCTAGTAGTAGCGTGGGTGCCTGCGCTACTACTATGGCGCTACAGCTAACTAGTAGTAGTAGCGCGGTGCATCCCGCGCTATTAGTACGTGTGTTAGTAGTAGCGCGTGTCTGTGACTCGCGCTACGACTATTAATTTGAAAAACCAAAAAAAATCTCAACCCCATGACGCGCGCACGTTGGCCGGGAGCAGGGAGATCTCGGCCATGACGCGTGCCTCATGAAAGCCGTCGAGGGCGGCCGCGGAGGCCAGCCCGGCATGGGCCGGGAGCTGGAGCACCTGCATCTTGGCATCGTGCATGGGGAGCAGCACCTCGCGGCGGCCATCGCCGTTGAGGTCGGCGACGAGCGGCGGCAGGAGGCGCTCCACGTCTCCCGGAACGAGAAGTCGCCCTCGTGCTGCCGGAGGAGGAGGGGCATGGGTCAGTTAGCATTCCGGATCGAATCGGAGAGGGGGGAGGAGGAGGGCTGACCTGGAGCAAGAAGAAGACGGTGAAGGCGGCGAGGAGGAGGATGTCGTGGTTGCGCTTCCGCATCTTGGCGGCGGCGAGGAGCTCCGGCGACCGCCCACCGGAGGGATCTCAGAGAGGGAGGGGGCGAAGAAAGCAGAGTGTACCAGCAGCGGCCACCACTGGAGTATGAGGGAGAGATGACGAAAGTGAGAGAGGGGGAAAGTGAGGGAGAGAGGAGGGATTCGGCTGAGGATATGGGGATTTCACCTGCCTCGTACTTACTAGTAGCAAGGGGTGTAAAACCGCGCTACTACTATCAACTTAGTAGTAGCGCAGGTTTGTACCCCTCGCTACTACTATGGCATGTCCCGGGAGGGCACGGTAGAGACCGCTTAGTAGTAGCGAGGGTTAAAAACCCGCGCTACTAGTATCAACTTAGTAGTAGCGAGGGTTAAAAACCCGTGCTACTAGTAAGTAGCAGTAGCGAGGGTTATAAACCCTCGCTACTAGTAAGCGTCTGCCTATAAGCTTTTCCCTAGTAGTGTGGGAAGGCTTATAATATGGTAGCAAAAAGGGTCAGCAATAATCAATTTAGAGATGCAAAGTTGAATAAACACTCAATGACGGTACTGTGCTAGACCTAGGTTAGACCGTGCTAGAGACACGAGCCTAGAACACTAACAAAATCACGGCGCTGCACGTAAACAAGGGACGAGCACACTCTCATTTTTTTCTTGTTTTTTGCACTTTTTTCCTCTCTCTTTTTGCTCAGCAACAATTTTTTTCGAAAAGTCTACAAATGGTCCAAAAACTGCCTAGCCAGAATTTTCCAGACATAATTTTTTTTAAACTGAAACTATTTTTATTGTATGGGTAGCACGGAAGTTGGGGAATCCTACTCTGTCATGACTTGGAGTATGGCGTGATCTGGAAATCCAAAACAGAGTAACAAAATACTGGACTCGGACTAGGACTGGTGGCGGAGGTGAATCTGGCGGAACTCGGACTGGTGGCGGCGATGAATCTGGTGGAACTCAGACTGGTGGCGGATATATGTTGCAGGTGGACTCGAATTGGCGTGATGGCGGCGGATAGCTAGTGGCGTATATGGCCTCAGATTGGCGGTGAAGTTGGTGCGGTGGTGGTATACGGCAGCAGTGATGATGATGATGATGATGATGATGATGATGATGATGTGGTGGTGATATATGGCAGCGGCAACGTGACAACCTGTGAACAGAACTCGATACTCTAAAGGACTAGACGCTAAGACCAGCAACTTGACCATCAAGTTGTTGTTGTTGGCAGGTGCAGCCAGTGGTGGTTGTGGAAGACGCGCAAGCAGTTCTTTAAATTTATTATCAAGCTTTGTTTCGAACGTCTTCTCAAGGCCAGCTATCTTATCCATGGCCTCTTCAAAATTGTTCAACACATCTTGCACCTGTTGAGTCTTGCTGAAATTTATCATGCAACTCCTTATTCGTCATGTTCTCCCAGTCAGTCTCATCGACTTGTGATCCTGCCATGGTTAGCAGCAATAGAAACACACAAGAATATGATCCTACAGACTACTAGAAAATGGTGGTGGTGGAGCGTCACAAATCTGTCAAGCAAATCTCAAATTCTTACCAGTTCTTACCCAGTAGCAGGCGGTGATCGGCAACTGTCATAGTCAAAACTCTCAAAGCTTGGATAGAGAGATTACCAGGGAGAATCAAACGCACGACGTAGATGTATGTGGAGCTGGGAAGGCTTATAATATGGTAGCAAAAAGGGTCAGCAATAATCAATTTAGAGATGCAAAGTTGAATAAACGCTCAATGATGGTACTGTGTTATTCCTGGCTAGACCGTGCTAGAGACGCGAGCCTAGAACACTAACAAAATCACGGCTCTGCACGTAAACAAGGGACGAGCACACTCTGATTTTTTTGCACTTTTTCCTCTCTTTTTTTGCTCCGCGACAATTTTTTTTCGAAGTCTACAAATGGTCCAAAAACTGCCTAGCCAGAATTTTCCAGACTTAGTTTTATTTTGAAACTGGAAATAATTTTCTTGTGTGGGTAGCACGAAAGTTGGGGAATCCTACTCTGTCACGACTTGGATATGGCGTGATCTAAAAATCCAAAACAGTTTAACAAAATACTGGACTCTGACTAGGACTGGTGGCGGAGGTGAATCTGGTGGAACTCGGACTGGTGGCGACGATGAATCTGGTGGAACTCAGACTGGTGGCGGATATATGTTGCACGTGGACTCGAATTGGCGTGATCGCGGTGGATAGGTGGTGGCGTATATGGACTCGGATTGGCGGTGAAGTTGGTGCGGTGGTGGTATACGGCAGCATCGATGATGGTGATGATGCGGTGGTGATATATGGTAGCGGCAACGTGACAACCTGTGAACAGAACTCGAAACTCTAAAGGACTAGACGCTAAGACTAGCAACTTGACACGACAATGCAACCGCAAATTCAACAAAGAAAATACAGAAAAGAATATGCAAAGGCTCAGATTGGTTCGGATTGGATGAACTAACCCTAATTTTTTTGGCTTTTTCGTGGACTATAGGTATGAAGAACCGACTCGATCTAAACTACGAAAAAATCTGTAAAATCTCACCGAGCAACCTGGAAATATGATACCACTTGATAGAGCAAAAGTTTTCCCGTCTTTGGATGAGATGCTGGCTATCGTTTTGGAGGAAGTCGACTCTGACGATCCAACTACGAACGTGCGACGACATCGCGCCTTAGAAATCGCTAAACCAACTCCGAGAGGTTATTGACCACGCCGGAGCACGATCAACTAGACCACGAAGGTCTATTTCCCGCAGGCAAACGAAGAACAAGCAAGAAACTAATATTGCAATTCTGGATATTGTGAATATAAGAGGAAAGCTTTATTGATCAAGGTGGGGTTCTGTGACGCCTTTGTCTGGTCGTTGAACACAAACGAAGTACGCGAAGTTGCAGCTATGGCAAACTTTAATCTAAACAAAACCCAAAGTCTAAACGATGCCCTAAGGGCTATATATATGGAGGAAGAGGGGGGGGGATTTCGCGGCCCTTGGAGGAGGGGTCCGGAACCAACCATAACTCTTGTTTCCCCACACATACGGACTCTAAAAACAGCCTATACTCAAGTATTTCGAAATTACATGGGCCTGGCCCAATAATAAGGTGACGCAGCACCTATAATAGCCTCTGGACGAAATTTATGAAGTGGCATCTTGTATATTTCGTCCAAGGCTTCACACATTCATTATGGTGGCTTCAATGTCCTGAAGTCATCACTTGTAACTCCATTCTTGTCCCCTTGCGCATGCCATCATCTCCATGCTTTATCTTGCTCCAATAATCATCCTTCTTGTCCAAGCTAAGCCCTTCATTTGTAAGCAAGAAAAAATGTATCCAATTTAGGCAGCATCATATTCTCACAAACATTAGAGTCATTACCAAGAAACAAAAGTACTAATTGGCGTGCGCGAGCTCTAGTAATTGGTCATGTATATGTATCAGTAGGGGTTGTGGTTGTAACTTTGTTAGTGATGTCCTCATCAGGGAGAGGTGCTTAGCTTTGGGTTCAATCTTGCCGTGTCCTCACCAAGTGACAAAGTATGGGTAGCGAGGCACGTATTGTATTGTTGTCATCGAGGATAAAAAGATAGGGTTTTCAGCATATTGCTTGAGTTTATTCTCTACATCATGTCATCTTACTTACGGCGTTACTCTATTCGTTATGAACTTAATACTCTAGATGTAGGAAGGAGTCGGTCGATGTGTGGAGTAATAGTAGTAGATGCAGACAGGAGTCAGTCTACTTGACATGGACGTTTTGCCCATATTGCATAATCATTGCCTTGGGTATCGTCATAACTTTGTGGTTTTTTATCAACTGCTCGACAGTAATTTGTTCACCCACCGTATTATTTGCCTTCAAGTGAGAAGCCTCTAGTGAAACCTATGGCCCCCGGGTCTATTTTCCATCATATTAGTTTCCGATTTACTATTATTGCAATCTTTTATTTTTAGATCATTAAACCAAAAAATCCAAAAATATTTTATATTTTGTTTAGTTTTATTATCTCTACAGATCTCACCTTTGCAAGTGACCATGAAGGGATTGCCAACCCTCTTTATCGCGTTGGGAGCAAGTGTTTGATTATTTGTGCAGGTGCATCTATTGGGGACTTGCGCGTTTCTCATACTGGATTGATACCTTGGTTCTTAACTGAGGGAAATACTGATCTCTACTATATTGCATCACCCTTTCCTCTTCAAGGGAAAAACCAACGCAAGCTCAAGAAGTAGCATGAAGAATTTCTGGCACCGTTGCCGGGGAGATCTACGCCAAGCCTACCAAGTACCCATCATAAACTCTCGTCTCTTGCATTACATTATTCGCCATTCGCCTCTCATTTTACTCTCCCCCACGTCTAAAACGATTTTTGAAAAGATTTGCCCTTTTCTTCGCCCTTCTTTCATTCGTCTTTTTGTTTGCCCTTATGTCTTACTTGGTTTGTTTGTTCGTTTGCTTGGTATAATTGTGTGTTTATTGAAAATCAGAAGCAAAGAGTTGATGGATCCTCATCCACTTGCTAATGTTTTTAAGAGATCCAATTATGATGAACCTATTGCTAGTGAATTGACTGCACTATATTATCTTTATGAGGTTTTGCTTGAAATTCGTGAATCTGAAAATTGTGATGAAGTGTTAAAAGAAGATATTTATGAAGTGATTCACGATAGCTCCTTGAATCAAAAGCATGATTGTAATGATATTATTTTAAATTTTATTAATGTCAATTGTATTAATGATATGCAAAACCCTAAGCTTGGGAATGCTAGTTTTGCTATGTCCACTACTTGTTGCAATGATCATGATTGGGGTGATTCTTCTTATAATCTTGAAAAATATTTAAGCTCCACGATGAATATGAGATGATAATAATGTTTGCAATAATATTAAAAGTGGGTTTGGAAGAATGTCAACTTTAGATCCCACAAATTTGGAAAATGTTCAATCTTATGAAGTTTTTGATAAAAGCTGGTTTGAAAAGGTCATGACTTTATTTGATGATAATCCCACTCTTTTGGAAGAGTGTCAATTTTTCATGCATGTGGATCCTATTGAGAATATTTTATGTGATAGTTATATTGCTGAATTTGATTGTGATCCTACATGTAATTATTATAAGAGAGGAAAATATGGTTGTTGAAATTTTCATGTTACTAAATTACGTCTCGTTATGTTAAGATTGCTATTGTTCATTTCTTCTTCCTTGCATATGCTAGTTTTCGCTTGCCTTGATAATTTGCTTGCTTATAAGATCCCTATGCATAGGAAGCATGTTAGACTTAAACTTATTTGTTACATGTTTTATGATGCTCTCTTCGTATTTCAATTGCTATCTTTCATGTGAGCATCATCGAAATCTCAAAGCCTAGCTTAATGGCTTCAAAAAAGCGCTTGTTGGGAGATAACCCAATATTTTCCTTTTCTGTTTTTCATTAAATAATTTATCTAGCCTCTGGTTAGATGTGTTTTTGTGTTTTAGTTAGTGTTTGTGCCAAGTAACATCTTTGGATGGCTTGTAGTGATAGTTGATTTGATTTTGTTGAAAAACAGAAACTTTTGCGCCCAGTAAAATAATTATCATTTTTAACAGAAGCATGATAAAATACTTACTTTTTACAGAAGATTAATATACAAATTTCCCAGATTGTCCTAATTTTTTAGAAATTTTGGAGTTACATATGTATTTCTGAGTTACAGTGATGCGGAACATCCTATGGACATCACCATGTCAAGAGTCCGTTTGGCAAGTGACACGTGCGACATCTACTCCACATAGATAAAGATGAATCATCTCCTTTACACATGTGCACTTGACCCCTTCGAGTATGGTATACTACTTGACACTCCACTCATGTGCATGCATAGGTATTGTCGGAACGGTACGGACAACGAGGAGGAGTGTGAGTGCAAGTGTACACCTACACCATCCGCGAGGGAAGCCTGGAAGAGAAGACGGAAGAAGAAGGAGCTGCAGAGTCTACTGTGGTCGGACGACCGGAAGACACCGGACGTCCGACCCTCTACAGCTGCCGGATGACCGACGAACACCGAACGTCCGACAAGTCCCAGGCACCGAATGTCCGACGCTCACCGGAAATCCGGTGCCACCTATCCCAAAGCAAAACGACGGACTTACGACGCCCATCGGACGTTCGGTCCCCCTCGAGCCATCGCACGTTCGACAACAACCGGACGTCCGGTCCCCCTCGAGCCGTCGGACGTCCGACAACAACCGGACGTCCGGTAACTCTCTGTGCGCAGACGCGGGCCTTTGGCCTTGTGTCCCTTCCCACTTACCCTTTCGCCCACTTAGACCATAAATACCCCCTACCTCCTCCTAGCTAGGGTTAGCATTGTGATAGCTCATATTAGAAATAGAGCCTCGCTCATCCATATCGGATCTACTCCATGGGAGAGACCCCGGCCCCTCTACGGAGAAGATCCACCTTGGATTCAAGACCCCTTATGGGAAGATCCCATTGTGGATTCAAGACCTCCTCTACGGAGAAGAACTAGCTACCCTATGTATCGTCCTTTGTTGGATTTGGACCGTGTATCTCTTTGTGTTCATGGATCTAGCACATGTGTGATTGTTTCTTGTCTATTGGAGTGATTCATCTCTTTCCGCTCGTGTTTTCCCTCTCGTCTTCTTCATGTTCTTAGTTGGGATCCGCTCCTTTCGTGAAATATCGGGCCACTAGGGTTCTACCCTACATCATCTTGGTATCATGAGCCACGTTGATCACAATTTCGGAGCCTACCCTATTTGTTTTCTAGCCTAATTTTGTTGTGTTCTTCCCCAATTTTGAAAATTCCCCACAAAAATAGCCCCAATTGTTTTTTTTTGTGATTTGTTGGTTTGAAGAAGTTTTGTTGGTTTTGATCCATGGATTTGCTTGGTCTCAAGTGGATCTAGCATCTCCCTAAGTTTTCCCATCTTTCATCCACGAAACCTTCTCAATTTTGACCCCAAAATCCCCAAATTCCATCTAAAATCACGTCCCGAAACTCGCATCTCGCGTTGACCCCGACCCACCGGACGACCGACGTTTTACGGACGTCCGGAGCCCTAGGAAACACCGGATGTCTGACCTTTTCCGGACATCCGGAACCCCTAACCCGAGCCAAATTTACGAATTTCCAACCCGACCGGACATCCGGCGACCGGACATCCGTCCTTTTACGGACGTCCGTAACCTGTAGATATTGACTTCAGCTGATTCTTGTTTCAGCCGTAACTAATTCATCCGAACTCCGATTTTGACGTTCTTTAGCTCGTTTTGAAGCTCTTGACACCCCCCTTCTCACAAAAATACCACAAACATCATTTGACTCCATAAAATGTTTGGAACTTTGGCATCTTTGCCTAGGGCTTTCACCACATCATCCGCTACACCACCACCGACTTCCGCAACCTAACCAATTTTGTTCCCCATTGCATATGTGTTTGCTTGAGTAGTGGTTCGAGTATCCTAAGGTGTTTCGGCTACTTAGGGACGGTTGCTTCTTCATCAACCACCACCACCACTACCGCATAGGCTTACCAACCTTACACTTCCGCCACTCCGACTTAACCCAATTTTGTTTCTGTTGTGAGTTGTGTCTCCTAAGATGCTTCGGCTACTTAGGGACCGTGCTTCCAACTCCAACACCATGTATAGTCCACCACCTTACACTCCATTTCCGCATTGCGTCTCAAAACCCATCATTGCATTTCGGCAATCCCATTGAGCTTCCGCAACCACCACTTCATTCCCGTTACCACCATTTGACATTTGAGACTTTGAGTTTTCAGTTTTTCCATTTCCTAAGGTGTTTCGGCTACTTAGGGACGAGTCTCCACCATCTTGGTATCTACATCAAGAACACTACCACTCATCATCGCCAAGGACGGTAACCTCCATATCATCTCGGTATCGTGGTATCCCTCCATTGTATATTCCCTTGCCATTGCATTGATAACCCCTAGCCCATTTTTGCGTCACTTGCCTATCGACACTAGCCTTTGAGTATTGCCGGCAACGTTACTTGTGCACATTAGTGGTCTACACCTTCCAATGTATACATACCATACCATATCATGTTGGTATCATATCATCCCTTGTGCCACAAGTTTGTTCCCGTATATACCCAGTTGCTATCTTGGTTTGTGCATTTCGCACTGTGGCCATATACAAAGAAAAAGAGAATAAGCTTTTAAGCAAAAGAGAAAGAGCAAAGAAGCTTGTAAGCAAGTGACATAGCATCATACCACATTTCATATAAGATTGTCATATCCGATCATCTTGGATCATAGCACCGGAACATCATACATATATAGCATACTTGGGATAGAAGTCGTTGCATTTTTGTCTCCTATAGGCTGTGCACAACTATCTTATCCTCCAATTGAGCAATCGTGCTAGCGCCCCTCTAGAGTTCTGCATCAAGAGCATTTTCCATGGATTCCACATTTTGAGCTCATTCCTTGGTTGCACGACCCCATTTATCTATCCGTGTGTGTGTTTTTGTGTGCCACATATTGCTATTGGTCTACTTGTTTCACTTGAGAATTTGTGAATCTATTTCAACTTTATTGACTCTTGCTAACACTTTGAAATAAATTTCTTGTGCCACTATCCTCACCGAGATCCACCATAAGCCTTATTTCTGTAGGTGTGAGATATCGACAAGATTGGTACCAATTGTGCTATTTCCTTGTTACACTATTGAGTGATCATTGATCCATCTTCAACATCTGTCAATGTACATTTGGTATACTTCTTCTCTTTCTCCCACTCATATTTGCTCGAGTCTTGTGATGGATAGGCAAGGCATTTCATCTTCGGTCTACAACAACAACGACGAGTTCGACGCCATGAACAACTCTAACAACGCCAAGATGCAAGCTCAAATGGAGGAGATCAAAGCCCTCATCAAGTCCTACAAGCGGTCTTCCTCATCTTTGAGAAGAAACTCATGAGCACATGCCTCCGAGCTACCATCTCCGGCAAAATCACATCAACATCGACATCATCACAAACAAGGACGTGAAGGTCAAGAGCTCAACACCAACAACCGCTCAAAGACTTCACCATCTCCCTTGGCATCTTCGCCAAGCGACTTCAAGGCATCTTCGCCTATGGACATACGACATCTTCGCCCACAAACACTTCAAGAGAAGCTACCCAAGCTCAAGTATGCGACTTCCATGAGCTACTACGACCTCGACACCAACCATGAGATTCCTTTCTATGGGACTCTAGAACCTGAGGAGTATCACGAGTGGGAGCGTTTGATGGACGACTACCTCAAGCTACATCGAGTTCCTCCTGAAGGTCAAGTGAAGTGCGCCACAAGGAACTTCCACGACTACGCGTCCACATGGTGGCTTCATGCACCTTCGGATACCTATGACATGAGTTGGCCCAAGACGAAGAGAGCTGTGTGGCGAGAGTTCGTGCCTCCAACCTACACAGAACAACTTCTACGCCAATTAGAGAACACCATCCAAGGATCCAAGTCCATCGACAAGTAATTCAAGGAGATGAATAAAGCCTTGCGACATGCTAGCGTGGATGACCCCATTCCGATGAAGTTCCACTTCGTGATTGGATTGCACAACGACATCTCCAAGACTCTCTTCCTCGAACTACAAGTCCCTCGATGACTACTACATTGGTGCTCTTAAGGTGAAACAAGAACTCATGAAGGCCAAGGCTTCTCCATCCCAAGCACACTTCTCGAAGACCAAGCTCCAAGAAGGCGAGCATGAGGATAGTACCACCAAGATGTCCAAGCCCGATGAGCTCCAAGACGATGCTCCCAAGTTCGACTTCATCGCCATCCCTCTTTGTGGCATTGATGGTGCCGAGTCTACTTCGACTCTTTTTCAAGATGGTGTGGCAACGACTACGACTATGGAGCCAATCAAGGAACATGCTTTGGAGGCATGCGACATGGTGACGAGCACGGAGGATGCTTCCATCTTAGGAGGCAAGAGTGATGATGTGCCATCTTCAGCCTTCATCCACGGCAACGACAACGAGATGGTTGAGCATGGGATTTTCCCTTCGACCACGGTGACATATGTTGACTTGAGTGACTTTAGCCACCATATTGAGAGTGAGAGTAACTTCACCACTAGCCCGACATATGATGTGTTGCCACAATTCCCATGTGAGGAGAGCCACAACCCCCACCACTTGAGTGAGATGAGTGACTCCACCATATGTGAGGTTGAGCGCACCTATTTTGAGGGAGGGAGTGAACCACCACATAGAGAGAGTGTGATAGTTGATAGGGCATGTGAGGCCATTTGCATTTCTAACAACTTGACCTCTACCTCTATTGTGTCTTCTCATTTGGTGCTAGGTCCCATATACGAGGACACGCCGATTTGCGATGACTACATCCTCCCTTTGGAAAAGACGATGGCCATGGTGGAATATGATGCATCCCCCACATGGTTCCTTCAAGAGGAAGATGACCACCATTTGGTCTTTCCCACCTCACCTACACCACATGAGTGGAATGACAAAGGTAACATAGGTGAAGGTGATGCTCTAGTCCCACTAGTGGACATTCTTGACATTGATTGCTTGCATGATGTTGATCAACCTATTACCATGCTTCATGCTAGTGCGAATTCCTCATGCGATGATTTGCCCATTTATGATGAGTATGATGATTGCCATGTGGAGTCTATTAGTTGTGATGCCATGTTACATAGGATTTTTTGTGATCATTCTTTAGGTCACACCATGTATGTCAATCCTCTTGACTTGTCATATGCAATGCATGAGATCAATCGTATGTCATATTTGCAATCTCTTCATACTGACTATGTATGTGCTATTCAAATAAACCCAATTTGCACATATGGCATAGATGACAAGCCTATGGTTATTGGCATTTGTTTCTCTTGTGATGATATTTACATGCTAACTTTGCATCATTTATCTCATATTCCATGCCATAACCACCTACCTTCGGATATGCATTGTTTTGGATGTTTTTCATTTTCTCCATGTGATGTTTACGATATTGCTCATGAGGAGACCCCCATAGTTTCCTCATACATTTTAGAAGATTTTGATTCATCCCATCCATTGCATGATCCTCATACTTATGTGCATAATATGCTCCCCATGAATAAAAATGTTATTGTTGTGCCTTATACTTATATGCTCAATTTGCATCCCCATCGTGTTATACACAATAACTATTCTTTCATGATGGATGACATGTTCTTATACCATGCATCAAATTTCTTTGAGCGATGCTTATCTTGTGCTAACTCTCACGTGCACATACACATCATGATGGATGATGTGTACATTTACCACACACACAATCTCTTCCGTTTGTGTCTCTTTTGTGTTGGTACCCATGAATTCTTGTCAACCTCGCAATCCCAAGAGTTGACAAAACAAGCTCTAGAGAGCAATGATGACTTGGGATCCCATGGAGTGTCTTTCCCACCACTCTCTTCGTGCAAAGACTTTGCGCATTTCTTCTAGATGGCTCTCACTTGGCTATGGGTTATTGTCCATTATATATCATTTGCCCATCTTTCCATGTTCACTTTGCATGATATGCTCATTCCTATACCTTTGCCATGCATTTGTGACCCATGCTTTGCATTACACATGATGATTGATTCTACTACTTGTATGTGTATTCGCAAGCTTGGTGGAGATATTGCTTGCTATTGCCATGTTTGCTTTGTACCCCATGCCTTTGATGATACTTTCATCTTGCTTTGTGTTCGTGCTTGTGATATGTCATGTACATTGCTTATGACTATTATTTGCTCACATGACATGATTGCCATGATTTCCCCTAGTGTGTTGCATCTTCGCTACACTAGTTTGCACGACATGATTGATATGCTTGCTTGTGTTTCATCACTGATGATTCATATTTTCTCATTTCTTGCGGTTGATGACAACCATCTACATGCTTTACACCTGATTGTTATTGCTTCTTGTCATATATCTCCATGTGTTGCCTCTCTCATGCTAGATGATTTGCCATGTATTGAGTGCAACGATACATTTAGCATTGCTAATGAGATTGCCCCCATAGCATTCTCACATATGATTGGAGATTTTAACATTTTTCTTGTGCAGCATGCTTGTCTTGCCTCTTTGCACCATATACCTAGTTCCATGAATATAGCCATTGTTGCATCATATTATTCATGCACTTATGCTACTAATGGTTATGTGCAAGAGAGGAGAACCATCATGATGGATGATGTGTTTATCTACCATGCGCATACGTTCTTTGCTTTGTTTTCTGCATGTGTAGGAAACTTGGACTTCGTGTCAACTTCCAAGTCACATGAGTTGACCATTCGAGCTCTTGAGATCGAGCCTCATACATTCGACCACGACTCGCTTCTACACCACCTTTCCTACCACTTCGGCAATGTGAAGAATGCACAAGCACACAACTTCAAGGTGACATCTTTCTTGAGCATGGATATTGCGGATCATACTACTTGTGTTGCTCGCACCATGAGACTTATTGTTCATCTTGGACCACTTGATTGCACAGATGTTAGAGATCTTGCTTCGTCTTGTCATTTTCACAATTCCATGCATCATGATATATATGCCTTGTGTGTTGCATCAAATTCTTGGATTACTTGCTCCTATCACATGTTTGGTTGCAACAATGCCGTTTCTTCACATATGCCATGTCCCATTGATTGCTACATGCTTGCCTTGATTGCCTCATACATGATGAACAATTGCCTTTTCTATTGTGTTGAGTGCCACACTATATTCACTACACCCCATGCACATTATGCTTGGATCGTCTTGCACTTGACCCATGTATTTAGACACTTCATTTTATTTCGTGTTGTGAATGATTCCTATGCCTACCATAGACCTTTCATTGAGAAATTGTGAATGCTTGCTATGAACTTGAGGTAGATGCTTCTTCTCTTGTCACACATATTTGCATCACTACCTCACATTCACATGCTTGTCCCCATGATTTCTTTGCTTGTGCTAGATTGATATGCTTACGTGGCATGTCACAATCCTTTGTCACACTATATGCTTTGCATGATGATGACACTTGTTTGGTGAATCACCTCTTGAATGCTTGGTTTTCCACTAACACTAACCACATTTATTTTTCCAAGTGTTTGTTGTCCTTGCTCATTTTGAAGGAATCACGAGACGGTGCGACATTGGATAGTGCCCACTTCAAGCTTGAATATGATGCCTACTTGGTGAACATCCACTTCTACACGGTGAAGCCATCTCTTTCCCATGGTGATTTGGTTTTCGATCCGAGGTCGGATCTTTCACAAGGGAGGGGAGATGATGCGGAGCATCCTATGGACATCACCATGTCAAGAGTCCGTTTGGCAAGTGACACGTGCGACATCTACTCCACATACATAAAGGAGAATCATCTCCTTTATATGTGTGCACTTGACCCCTTCGAGGATGGTATACTACTTCACACTCCACTCGTGTGCATGCATAGGTATTGTCGGAACGGTACAGACGACGAGGAGGAGTATGAGCGCAAGTGTACACCTATAGCATCCGCGAGGGAAGCCTGGAAGAGAAGACGGAAGAATAAGGAGCTGCAGAGTCTACAGCGGCCGAACGACTGGAAGCCACCGGACGTACGACCCTCTACAGCCGCCGGACGACCGACGAACACCGGACGTCCGACAAGTCCCAGGCACCGGACGTCTGACGCTCACCAGAAATCTGGTGCCACCTATCCCGAAGCAAAATGACGGACTTCCGATGCCCGCCGGACGTCCGGTCCCCCTCGAGCCGTCGGACGTCCGACAATGACCGGACGTCCTGTAACTGCCTGTGCGCAGCCGCAGGCCTTTGGCCTTGTATCCCTTCCCACTTACCCTTTTGCCCACTTAGACTATAAATACCCCCTACCTCCTCCTAGCTAGGGTTAGCGTTGTGATAGCTCATATTAGAGATAGAGCCTCGCTCATCCATATCGGATATGCTCCACGAGAGAGACCGCGGCCCCTCTACGGAGAAGATCCACCTTGGATTCAAGACCTCCTCTACGGAGAAGAACCGGCTACCCTATGTATCGTCCTTTGTTGGATTTCGACTGTGTATCTCTTTATGTTCATGGGTCTAGCACATGTGTGATTGTTTCTTGTCTATTTGAGTGATTCCTCTTTCCCCTCGTGTTGTCCGTGTTCTTAGTTGGTATCCGCTCCTTTCGTGAAAGATCGGGCCACTAGGGTTCTACCCTACATCATACAGATTACTACAGACTATTCTGTTTTTGACGGATTCTGTTTTCTTTGTGTTTGCTTATTTTGATGAATCTATGGGTAGTATCGGGGGGTATGAACCATGGAGGAGTTGGAATACAGTAGATATTACACCAATATAAATAAAGAATGAGTTCACAACAGTACCAAAAGTGGTGATTTATTTTCTTATACCAACTGATCTCATGAAGATTTCCTGTTGAGTTTTCTATTATGAAGTTTTAAAGTTTCAGGTAAAGATTTGATGGACTATTGAATAAGGAGTGGCAAGAGCCTAAGCTTGGGGATGCCCAAGCCACCCCAAGGTAATATTCGAGGACAACCAAGAGCCTAAGCTTGGGATGCCCAAGGCACCCCAAGTTAATATTCAAGGACAACCAAGAGCCTAAGCTCGGGGATGCCCCAGAAGGCATCCCCTCTTTCGTCTCCGTTTATCGGTAATTTTACTTGAGGCTATATTTTTATTCACCATATGATATGTGTTTTGCTTGGAGCGTCTTGTATGAGATGAGTCTTTGCTTTTTACTTTTCCACAATCATCCTTGTTGTGGACACCTTTTGAGAGGGACACACATGAATCGTGATTTATTAGAATACTCTATGTGCTTCACTTATATCTTTTGAGCTAGGAAATTTTGCTCTAGTGCTTCACTTATATCTTTTTAGAGCACGACAGTGGTTTTATTTTGTAGAAATTATTAAACTCTGATGCTTCACTTATATTATTTTGAGAGTCTCTTTAAACAACATGGTAATTTGCTTTGGTTATAGTCCCAATATGATAGGAATCCAATTGGGATATCATAAGAAGAGGTAAATACACGTGGAGTCATAAAACTTGCGCGCAACGGTCAGTTTGGTGCATAAACTTGTGAAATACGTGTTTCCGGTCATGTAACTTGTCCCCCGTTCATATACGATGCTTTCCACAGTATCCGTCCGTATTCCGAGCACGCCTGGCATGCCAACGTGGCGGGAGGCCACTGTGAGTGTGTAATCTGCACACACTTTTTTAGATAGCCCCCTTGCATTTTATTGATTAGTGGTGAAAATCCTCAAATAATAAAATGAAAAATGCAGGTGCGGTGCCTAGAATTTGAACACACTACCTGCTGGGTTTCGCCATGCATAGATTTAATCAGCACAAGTTTTTTATCTAAGATGGAGCATACGAATTAAAGTAGAAATCAAACCGAAAAAGGTGTGAAAAAGGGCAAGCCCCGGTTCGAACCTACGATCGCATAAGCTCGCCGCGTGTGCGTGCGCCAACCATCCGGCCACAATTATATAGACTTAAAGAGATAAACACAGTTTATCTTATGTATTCTTCTTTCTTTTTTTCTATGTAAGAAAATAACTTATATTCTAAGTAAACTTTTCAGACAAATCAACTAGATTTTTGCTTGAAGTTGAATAATTTAAATTGCAAAATATAGATAAAAGGAAATATAGGGCAGAATGAATGTATGCACATTTTTTGGACAAATAAACTAAATTTTGTTCAAATTTGAATAATCTACATAAAAGAAAAAATAGTTCATAATCAGTGTACACAAATTTCTTGCGGACAAATCAACGGATTGTTTTAATTCAAATAGTTCTACATTTGAAAATCAAGATAAATAAAATATGGGTCAGAATGAATCTACATAAATTTTTTGGACAAATCAACTAAATTTTTGTTTGAATTAGAATCATTTTAAATTTCAAAATCTAGATAAAACGAAATATAGTGCACAATGAATGTACATATTTTTTGTACAAATAAACCAATTTTTTTAGTTCAAATAATTTCCAATTTGAAAATGTTTATAAAAGAAAATATAGGCCGGAATGAATGTACATTAAATTTTCGAACAAAGCTCTTAAATTTTTGTTTGAATACAAATAATTTTAAACTAAATGATATAGATAAAATAAAATCTAGTGCAGAATGAATGTACGTAATTTTATTACGGAAAAATAAGTGGAAATTTTGTTTGAATCCAAATAATATTAAATTTTAAAATCAAGAGAAAAGAAAATATAGTTCAGAATGTGTACTTTTATTCAAAAGAATGTAGACGTTAGTAGTCTATATTTAACACAAACAGATCAGGTGGGTTGCTAGGAGGCGTGCACTAACGTGACATGGCGCCTGTTCGATCCCACACTGACTCATTTTTTGAAGCCCAATTTGTTTAAACCATACACTAACTTGTACGAACTTAAAAGCAAGTGAGAGTGTTTCTGCAAAACAAAATCACATGTACTGCACTTCAGCCGCTCCCAGCCACTGACAATGGGCCTTGTCCATGCTGACGTGCCCCGCAGGCAACGAATACACCGGCATACGAGAAATGTGATCATATTTGCACATCCGCGCAAGTTTAATGACCAGAAAGACATATTTTACAAGTTTGTGCACCAAACTGACTGTTGCGTGCAAGTTCTAAGACTTTTGGTGTAATTACCTCTAATAAAAACTTTCATATAAAGTGCATTGAATATTATGAGAAGTCTGATTCCTTATGATTGTTTTGAGATAGAGGATGGTGATATTAGAGTCATGCTAGCACTACTAGAAAAAGGACTGCTAGTGGCGCACCTATTTTCGCTAATAATGGCGTACTACTGGTGCGCCACTAGCATCACGCCATTAGAATTTTTTTCTAATGGCGCATCGCTGGTGCGCCATTAGTATGGCCCACGATGCGCCATTAGTATCTGGTATACTAATGGCGCACCACATAGAAGTGCGCCATTAGTAACAATTTTTTTTCAAATTTTTTTTTCAGAATTTTTTTTAATTTTTTTCAAAAATTTTCAATTTTTTTTCGTTTTTTTCTTAATCTCAAGTCATTATGTCTTAATCTCGGGTCAATATGCTTAATCTCAAGTCAAATTGCACTCCGTGGTCAAATTCCCGAAAGGTCACCCATCCTCACACTAGTCCAGCCCAAGCACGCTTAACTTCAGAGTTCTATCCAACCCCAGCAACAGCTCACTTCACAGGCACTTGTTGATATATCTAGCATATCAATCCTATTATACCTTGTTCATGTCTAGGACTTTGTTCATGTTCATGACTATGATGAAATTTTGAAAAATATTTCAAACTTCCTGGTCATATTACGTATCATTTTTTGAAAAAAAAATTTCAAAACCTTTTTTTTGAATTTTTTTGCCTCTAGATCTTGAAAGCCCCGTAACTTTTTTTGTGTTAGGTTTTTGGGATTTTGAAAATGTTTAACGAGGTTCCCCCAGTTAAATTCGGATGTAACTTTTCGAGTAGATGATTTTTCATATATAAAAATTTTTAATCCGAGTTCGTATGCAAAAGTTATGCCCATTTTACAAATTTCCAGAGAGATTTTGTAAATAAAGTCGAAATTTATATTTGTAAATTTTCCCAACAACTAGACCACATATCACATGGCAAACTTATTTTATTATTTTATTGACATTTTTATCATTTTTTTATTTTTTTTAAACTGAAAAGGCGGTCCACGGGCGGGGGGGGGGGTGCATTCGGTGGAAGCCGGACTAATAATGGCGCACCGTGGGGTGGTGCGCCATTAGTAGTTAAACTAGTAATGGCGCACCACACCTACAGTGCGCCATTACTAGTTTTGAAAAAAATATATAAAAAAATTTGAAATTTTTTTTGAATTTTTTTTGAAAAAAACTTAGTAATGGCGCACCAGTGGACCGTGCGCCATTACTAGTTAAAAACTAGTAATGGCGCACTGTCCAATGGTGCGCCATTACTAACAATTTTTTTTTATTTTTTTTACTTTTTTTTCAAAACTTCTAATGGCGCACCGTGGGTGTGGTGCGCCATTACTATGTCAACTAGTAATGGCGCACCACACCCACAGTGCGCCATTAGTAACAAATTTTGTTTTTATTTTTTTTCAAAACTTCTAATGGCGCACCGCACACCAGGTGTGCCATTAGTAATATATTACTAATGGCGTACCTGTATGTGGTGCGCCATTGCTATATTCTAATGGCGCACCACACACGTGGTGCGCCATTAGTGACCATTTCATCTATAGCCGTTTTCCTAGTAGTGTAGTGAGTAATTGTGGATTGTAGAAATAATTGTGTTAAAGTTTGTGATTCCCATAACATGCACGTATGGTGAACCATTATGTGATGAAGTCGAAACATGATTTATTTATTGATTGTCTTCCTTATGAGTGGCGGTCAGGGACAAACGATGGTCTTTTCCTACCAATCTACCCCCTTGAGCATGCGCGTAGTACTTTGTTTCAATGATAATAGATTTTTGCAATAAGTATGTGAGTTCTTTATGACTAATGTAGAGTCCATGGATTATACACACTCTCACCTTTCCACCACTGCTAGCCTCTCTAGTGTCGCGCAACTTTCACCGATACCATAAACCCACCATATACCTTCCTCAAAACAGCCACTATACCTACCTATTATTGCATTTCCATAGCCATTTCGAGATATATTGCCATGCAACTTCCACCGTTCCGTTTATTATGACATGCTTCATCATTGTCATATTGCTTTGCATGATCATTTAGTTCACATCATATTTGTTGCAAAGCCACCCTTCATAATTTTTTGTACATGTCACTCTCGAGTCATTGCACATCCGGTACACCGCCGGAGGCATCCATATAGAGTCATATTTTGTTCTAAGTATCGAGTTGTAATTCTTGAGTTGTAAATAAATAAAAGTGTGATGATCATCATTATTAGAGCATTGTCCCATGTGAGGAAAGGATGATGGAAGCTATGATTCCCTCACAAGTTGGGATGAGTCCCTATACTCTACAAAAAAATAAAAGAGGCCAAGAAGCCCACCAAAAAATAGAAAAAATGAGAGAAAAGAGAGAAGGGAAAATGTTACTATCCCTTTTCCACACTTGTGCTTCAAAGTAGAACCATGATCTTCATGATAGAGAGTCTCCTATGTTGTCACTTTCATATACTAGTGCGAATTTTTCATTATCAAACTCTGCTTGTATATTCCAATGATGGACTTCCTCAAATTGTCCTAGGTCTTCATGAGCAAGCGAGTTGGATGCACACCCACTTATTTTATATTTGAGCTTTTGATGAGGACATCAATACCATTGTTACACCCACAGCCCCTGCTGCTATACATACTGTACCAATTACTAGAGCTCGCGCATGCCAATTCAATTACCAGGTACTTTTGTTTCTTGGTAATGATTCTAATGTTCATGAGAATATGATCATGCCTAAATTGGATACGTTTGTTTTGCTTACAAATGAAGGGCCTAGCTTGGACAAGACAGATGAACCTGGAGATCTTGTTTGGTTACATTTGCGTAAGGATATGTTTCCTAATTTGCGCAAGTCAAAGCTAATGCCACGTGCTCATGGTCCTTTTAAGGTTTTAGAAAAAATAAATGATAATGCATATAATCTTGAGTTGCCTGCAGATTTTGGCGGTAGTCCCACTTTTAACATTGCAGATTTGAAGCCTTACTTGGGTGAGGAAGATGAGCTTCCGTCGAGAACGACTTCAATTCAAGAAGGGGCGGATGATGAGGACATCACTAACAAAGTTACACCCACAAGCCCTACTGATACATATAAAGGACCAATTACTAGAGGTTGCGCAGGCCAATTAAATTACCAGGTACTTTCATTTCTTGGTAATGATTCTAATGTTCATGAGAATATGATGATGCCTAAATTGGATACATTTGTCTTGCTTACAAATGAAGGGCCTAGCTTGGACAAGAAGGATGATCATTGGAGCAAGATCAAGCATGGAGATGATGGCATGCGTAAGGGGAACAAGAATGGAGTTACAAGTGATGATTTCACGACTTCGAAGCCACCATAATGAGTGCGTGAAGCTTTGGACGAAATATACAAGATGCCACTTCATACATTTCGTCCAAAGGCTATTATAGGTGCTGCGTCACCTTATTATTGGGCCAGGCCCATGTAATTTCGAAATACTTGAGTATAGGCTGTTTTTAAAGTCCGTATGTGTGGGTAAACAAGAGTTATGGTTGGTTTCAGACCCCTCCTCCAAGGGCCACGAAATTCCCCCTCTCTCCTCCATATATACAGCCCTTAGGGCATCGTTTTGTAACGCCCCGAGACCGATGTGCTAGGTGTCCTCCAGTTATTCGCTGTTGTTGCCTTGTCATTGCTTGCGTGTCATGCATTCCATATCATGTTATCATGTGTATTTCATTTGCATACATGTTCGCCTCATCCATCCGAGCATTTTCCCCATTGTCCGTTTTGCAATCCGGCGCTCCTATGTCCTCCGGTGTCCCTTTCTACTTTTTATCGTGTGCAGGTGTTAAATGTTTTCGGATTGGACCGAGACTTCCCAAGCGGCCTTGTTTTACTACCGGTAGACCGCCTGTCAAGTTTCATACCATTTGGACTTCATTCGATACTCCAACGGTTAACCAAGGGACCGAAAAGGCCTCGTGTGTGTTGCAGCCCAACACCCCTACAAAGTGGCCCAAAACCCATCTAAACCCCCTCCATCATCTCGGTCGTTCGATCACAATCGCGTGGCCGAAAACCACACCTCATTTGGACTCTCATAGCTCCCTCTACCTATAAATATATGGCTCTCCCCGAAATTTCGCGGACGAAACCCTAGCCATCTTCCTCCTCCCGCAGCCGGACATGTCCGTCCCGCCGCCGGACACGTCCAGCCGCCGCGCCGGACGAATCCGGGCGCGACACGTCAGCCCGCGCCTTCTCCTCTCTACTCCCACTCCGCCGGGCCCGCGGAGCCCGCGGCCGGCCCGCCCCGGGCCCGAGCGCCCCGCGCCCCGCGCGCCTGCGTCCGCCGCCTGCGCTCCCGCGTCGCCGCCGCCCGGTGCGCCGCGCGCCGCCCCGCCATCGCCGGCGCGCCCTGTCGCCGCCTCGTCGCCGGTGGCCGTCGCCACCAACCGCTCCGGCGACCGTGCCCTCCGCCGCCGCCTTCATCCCGGTCGCCGTCGTCCTCCCCACGCCGTCCCGTGCCCAGATCGGCCCGGATACGGTGGGTTCTGGCCGGATCTGCAACCTCCTTCTACTCTGGCGAGCTCCGGGTCAACTCCGGCGAGAACCGCCGCTGCCTCAGTTCACGTGCCGAAGAACCCTAGATCTCGGTTGACTTTCTCACCAACTCCCAGGTATTTTATGCATTTTTCATCGCATCATAACTTCCTCATCGTAGCTCCGATTCGTGCGTGTAGCATACCAAAATATTCGCCTCGACGAATACATCATTTCATCTCATTGCATAATTTTCATTTGAGGTCATCTTGATGCCCGAAATTTCGTTGGAAGAGGGCTATGTGATGATAGTTTCAGATCTGTTTCAGCAAATGCACTTTTTGTTATTTTTGCCATGATTAATGTGTGCATGCTATGATCCTGAGCTCTACATGTGTCTTGATGTATGCCATGCCATCTTTATAGGGGTGTATGCCATGAATTTTTATGATCTTTGTGGTGACTAGCACAAGCATGCAAAGTAGCTTACTCAATGATGCTAATTTCAGAGACTTAGAATTTCTCTAAGTCCTTGCCCTGTCCTTATTTTTATGCCATATATTCATGTTGTTTCCTAGTGATCCGTGCCTCTTTTGAGCATGATCAGTAAGGATGTTTTGTAGATATTGTGGTGCTCTATCCATTCAGGTCTTTGTTTGCATTTATGGAGCACCCTAGCTTGACTCAATCAAGCTCTACTTTTTCTATAAAATGTTCCTGGCAGATTGTTAACATGTTTAGCAATTTTGCCGAGCTTGTTGTTGTTGATCCATGCATGCTATGTTGTTGTTCTTGCCATGTCTAGCTTCTATGCCATGTCTAATTGTTGGGTGTATGCTTAGTTTGTCATGTCTTTCCTTGTGGTGAGTGCATCGATCTCATAAACATGCCTACTTGCCATGTTCCAGTTTTTCACTAAGTCTGAATTTGTTTATGTTTTTGCTATGTTCACATGCTTCCAATTGTATTTTCGGATCCCTTTTGGCTCATGGTCACTAAGGGACTTTTGTTATATTCTTTGAGTAGCTTCATGCTATGCCTTGCCTTTCCATTATATGTTCATGTAGCATGTAGTTATCGTGCTCTAAACATTGCTTCCTGATGATAAATTCCTGACTTGTTGATAATTTCACCAAGTCTGAAACCTGTTATCTTTTGCATTTTTGCCATGCTTGTTTGAACCTGCTATTGAGTGAATTAGATGTATCTCAGTGTTCATCTTTTGTCAACCATCATGAGTGGATCCCTGCCATATATTTTGTTGCCATGTTTGAATGCAGTAGCTTATTTATATTGATGCATTTAGAAGGCTACTTGTTATTATCGCAGACCGGTGCCATATTTGTTTTGCTTGCCATTTCCAAACCGTGCATCCAATTTCGGCGATCTTTATATTGATTTCGACCGAAATCAACTCATCTTTCCAGTGGCACTCTTGGTTTTCCAAGTTGAGGCCAGGTTCAATCATTCCTTCCCAAGTCATGCATATGCACCGCATACCGCATCCTGCATGTCATGCCATGTTCATGTGTTGGTTGTTTACTATGTTGTGTGCTTCTTTCCGGTGTTGATTCTTCGAGTTGGTTCCGATAACATCGCGTTTGTGAGGACCCGTACGACTACGTCCGTTTGTCTTCTTCATGGACTCGTTCTTCTTCCTTGCGGGATTTCAGGCAAGATGATCATACCCTCGAAATCACTTCTATCTTTGATTGCTAGTTGCTTGCTCTTTTGCTATGCCTATGCTGCGATACCTACCACTTGCTTACCATGCCTCCCATATTGTTAATCCAAGCCTCTAACCCACCTTGTCCTAGCAAACCGTTGTTTGGCTATATATGTTACCGCTTTGCTCAGCCCCTCTTGTAGCGTTGTTAGTTGCAGGTGAAGATTGGAGGTTGTTCCATGTTTGGAACATGGATATTTTGTTGGGATATCACAATATCTCTTATTTAATTAATGCATCCATATACTTGGTAAAGGGTGGAAGGCTCTGCCTTATGCCTGGTGTATTGTTCCACTCTTGCTGCCCTAGTTTCCGTCATATCGGTGTTATGTTCCCGGATTATGCGTTCCTTACACGGTTGGGTTATAATGGGAACCCCTTGACAGTTCGCTTTGAATAAAACTCCTCCAGCAAGGCCCAACCTTTGTTTTACCATTCACCACCTAGCCTTTTTTCCCTTGGGTTAGGCCAGCCCAAGGGTCATCTTTATTTTAACCCCCCCGGGCCAGTGCTTGTCTAAGTGTTGGTCCAAACTAGAGCCCCTTGCAGAGCAACCTTGGGGAAACTCGAGGGTTGGTTTTAGTTGTACGGATTGCTTATCCGGTGTGCCCTGAGAACGAGATATGTGCAGCTCCTATCGGGATGTCGGTGCATCGGGCGATCTTGCTGGACTTGTTTTACCATTGTCGAGGATGTCTTGTAACCGGGATGCTGAGCCTGATCGGATTGTCTTGGGAGAAGCAATATCCTTCGTTGACCGTGAGAGCTTGTGATGGGCTAAGTTGGGACACCCCTGCAGGGATTTGAACTTTCGAAAGCCGTGCCTGTGGTTATGGGCAGATGGGAATTTGTTAATGTCCGGTTGTAGAAAACCTGAAGTTGATCTTAATTAAAATACATCAACCGCGTGTGTAACCGTGATGGTCTCTTCTCGGCGAGTCCGGGAAGTGAACACAGTGTTGGAGTTATGCATGACGTAGGTTGTTCTAGGATCACTTCTTGATCATAGTTTTATCTACCATGCCTTGCCTTCTCTTCTCGCTCTCATTTGCGTGTGTTTAGCCACCATATATACTAGTCGCTTGCTGCAGCTCCACCTCATACCTTTTACCTTACCCATAAGCTTAAATAGTCTTGATCGTGAGGGTGTGAGATTGCTGAGTCCCCGTGACTCACAGATACTTCCAAAACCAGCTTGCAGGTGCCGATGATACCGTGCAGGTGACGCAACCAAGCTCAAGGAGGAGCTCGATGAAGATCTTGTCCTTTGTGTTGTTTCATTCTAGTTGATCAGTAGTGCAGCCCAGTTGGGGTCGATCGGGGATCTGTGTAGCATTTGGGGTAGTCTTCTTTTATTTTGGGTTCCTTAGTCGGACCTTGAGTGTATCTGGATGATGTAATGCTTTATTCATGTAATTGTGTGAAGTGGCAATTGTAAGCCAACTATGTATCTTTTTCCCTTATGTATTACATGGGTTGTGTGAAGATTACCTCACTTGCGACATTGTTTTTAATGCTGTTATGCCTCTAAGTCGTGCTCCGACACGTGGGAGATATAGCCGCATCGAGTGCGATACAAGTTGGTATCAGAGCCTTCCCCGACCTTAGGAGCCCCCTGCTTGATCGAATCGTTGGCATTGTTGAGTCTAGAAAATGTTTTGGGTCTTTTAGGATCATATATATATATATCAGAGAGTAGGATTCTTTTACTCCTGAGTCCCTTCGTCGCTCTGGTGAGGCATCCTGACGTAGATTTTTGATTCTTCTCTTCTCAAATTTCACTAAAAATATTTTAGGATCACGCTGGTATCTTGGAATCGTTTCGATGGTTTTGTGACGAGAACATTGTTCTTGGTGCCTCCTGACATTTAGGGGTTGTGGTAGTGTCCCGGGGAGTTGAGCTCCGAGGTGTTGTCGTCACAATTTTATCGTTGCAATAATGGAATACCTGAGTTCGCCGACATCGAAAATCTCTTTTATGCAGTTGTTGGTGAGATAACCTCGACGCCACCCAGTACTGGGGTGGGAGTTCGGGAGTATTGCTATAACTTGTATAACGGATGCTTTTCAAAGCTTGAGGTAAATGATTTCTGAAGGTTTCTTGGTTATGTGTTGAAGGATGGATACAACTAGATGTAGGATTTGTTAGTTTGGGTGAGATATTATGCTTCCCCTGTATCCCCAACACCTGATTGCATAACCGGAAAATTTCGGGGGTTTATACGTGGGAATTCAAGTAGCTCTTAGGATATCTTTCCGTCAGATGTATGATATGAAATTGGGGTTCGACGTCTAGTGGTTCGCCTATCCACGGTTGGTTTTATAGTGGTCTCGTTGTGTCTTAAAGAGTCCTTGGCTATGCCGACTCGGGGACGCTTCATATGTCATGTGCACTGCCTTGTACATGATGGTGTTGTACGATCGAGCCCGTGTAGGCCCCACCACGAAAACTTCGGACGAAATCTCTATCTTATGTTTGTTCCGGCTTATTCCGCAAGCCAATCCTTTGTTTTGTTTTTGAGCTGTGGTATTCGAGTTGCTTCGAAGTCAAGAGTTGATTCCATACCTTTCCTAAGCGGTGTTCTCATACTCCTATGCGAATACTAATCCTTCTTGATCTTCGGGGTTGCCATCTCAATTTCTTTTGAACCGGTGTGTTTCGCTTCAAGTGGATCCAATCTTATTAACGTTAGCAAGATCAATTATCAGTTCTTCTCAACGGTGTTTGTTTCATCCGTCTCCAAGTTGTCTTTGTTTTCCCACCCTCCGACCCTTGTTTCTTCAAGGACTCGGATTTCTTAATCAAGTATCCTTTTATTCATGTGAAGTCTCTCCATTCTTTTCCTTCATGTTCTTACCCGGTGATTCTCATGAAGATTCTAGCGGAGCTTCATGTTCGTCACTCTTCACTCATTTTCTTCTCCGGTGGATTCAAATCAAGCTTTTGGTGTTGATCATATCCCTTTTCCTCGTTTCAAATATTTTTCCCACACCAGTGCACCTCATAATCATTCCTCGCTTGCTATTCAATTGTTCCGGAGTGCTCAAGATATCTCAGAAGGCTCGTCTTTTCATTCAAGATCAGTTCAACCAATTTCGAGGTTGTTATCTCATTCAAGCCATTTAGTTCAACCAGTGCAATCTCTCCTTCAATTCTTTTCAACGGTGTTTCTCTTGAGTGGGCCCTAACCCACAGGTCTTTTCCCAAGATCTTACCTGACTCTTCTGATTTTGCCGGAGCTTCTCAAATTCTTTTCAAAGTATAACGTAAGAATGAGTTATCATTAGTCAAATGCCTTTCTCCAAGATCTTTCAATTCTCTCACCGTTGTCTCAACCTTTCTATTCGTCTTCCCGGAGTATCTCAACAACTCATGGTGGTGTTTCTCGTTGTCATTCTCAACACTTGAAGACCGAAGAATTTTTTTTACTCTCAATCAAATCTTGTTCTATTCTAAGATTTGTGATTCTATCGTGTTGGCATCCTCTCACAATTATTTCCGATTGTGACAAATTCTTTCCATCTATCCGGAGCTTTTCAGGAGTCTTTTCAGTTTTTTTCATCCAAAGGCCATCATTTCAGATTTATCCATTCTCAGCTTTCAACTATTGTTCTCCAAGTCTTACCACTGCATCATTCAAATATTTCTCTAATCGGTTCGTGATCTATTCGTTTCACTTGTATCTAAATTCTCTCAAGAATCTTCATTCGTTCTCTAATTCTTACCGTTGATTCATCCCTTTACTTCGTTTGTTCTTCAATTCTTAAGGTGGTTCTTCCAAGATTCTTCTTCCTTCGTGTATCATATCAGTGCATTCGGGCTTTTCAAATTCTACCGGTGATTCGTTCAAGACCTTATCAAAAGCTATATATATCTTCATCCTTGCTACGAGAATAAGTAGTATGCCAAATCCGTTGATTGTCATCAATTTAAATTGGTGAAGGAAACACATAATGTAATTCTTATTCTTGTTTCACCCAAGTGATTAATTCCTTATTCCGGAGATCCATCTAAATCATTGCAAGGATTCACCTTGTGTTTTCAACTTCTCTTTCTTTTTGATCATTCTTTTATTACTGGAGTTCTTCACAGAGGTTCTATAATGTAGGTTCACCAATGATTTAATTCCTTCTCGAAGTGCTCATCGAGATTCTTTTCAGAGGAGTTCAAGCATTCTTCATCTTGCAATCCGGAGTGCAATCCTTTCGTGCATATCTTTTGAGGTGGTCTTATATCATTCTTGATAATTTCCCTTCTTGATCCGTGATTCACAAGTTATCAAGAATGAGGTATTTTAAATCCACCAATTTCGTCATTGGAGTTATCTTGGGTTATATTTCACCTAAAACCTTCCCTAAGGATTGTTGCTAATTGTGGTGCTCATAAAGTGACCCAAGTTCTTTTATCCTCCCGGTGGTATAAGGTTCTCGTCTCCTTGTTGATATCAATCCAATCTATCGTTTCTGTGAGTGGCAGAATTTCAACTCAGTTTTGAGATGTTTTCCATAAGCCCACAACAAGATTACTCTTTTTGTTGTTGGTTTTTCCAACAACTCCGTGCGAACCTTCCCCTAAGGATGCCTATTCAAGCTCTTTTGTGGCAGAAATTGGCATTTTCTTCTCCATTCTCTTATTTCAATTATGTATCCTCTATTCTTTTGTTCCGGAGGCATTGTGATGTTGCTCTTTTCAACCCATCATCTCGTTTTGTCAAAGATCATGTTTTTTTCATGCCTATCCATTTAACCGGAGTGTTGTGCCCTTTTGCTCAAGTTCTTTTCACTTTATCATTCCTTGTACATCTCGTTTTAACCGGAGTGCTTGCATGTACTTCTTGTCCTTTGCAACCTTTCTCTTGTGTCTTTCAACCTACATGGTTCTCGTGATGTTCCTTGTTCCTCTTTTCTAACGGAGGTTTTCAACTTTGTTCATCTTCGTTGTATTCTTTCTTTCAAATTTGTTCAAACTTTTCAAGGTTCCTTGTTTTCACTCATTGGTCAAAGAAGAAACTTAGTTTTACCTCTTCTCTTTATCTTCCGTTGTCCCTCCGGTGCCATTCTAGATCTCGGGACGAGATTCTCTCGTAGTGGTGGAGTGTTGTAACGCCCCGAGACCGATGTGCCAGGTGTCCTCCAGTTATTCGCTGTTGTTGCCTTGTCATTGCTTGCGTGTCATGCATTCCATATCATGTCATCATCTGCATTTCATTTGCATACATGTTCGCCTCATGCATCCGAGCATTTTCCCCGTTGTCTGTTTTGCAATCCGGCGCTCCTATGTCCTCCGGTGTCCCTTTTTAATTTTTTTCGTGTGCGGGTGTTAAACGTTTTCGGATTGGACCGAGATTTTCCAAGCGGCCTTGTTTTACTACCGGTAGACCGCCTGTCAAGTTTCGTACCATTTGGACTTCGTTCGATACTCCAATGGTTAACCGAGGGACCGAAAAGGCCTCGTGTGTGTTGCAGCCCAACACCCCTCCAAAGTGGCCCAAAACCCACCTAAACCCCCTCCATCATCTCGGTCGTTCGATCACGATCGTGTGGCCGAAAACCGCACCTCATTTGGACTCTCCTAGCTCCCTCTACCTATAAATATATGGCTCTCCCCGAAATTTCGCGGACGAAACCCTAGCCATCTTCCTCCTCCGGCAGCCGGACATGTCCATCCCGCCGCCGGACACGTCCCGCCGCCGCGCCGGACGAATCCGGGCGCGACACGTCAGCCCGCTCCTTCTACTCTCCCCTCCTGCTCCGCCGGGCCCGCAGAGCCCGCGGCCGGCCCGCCGGAGCCACCCCGAGCCCGAGCGCCCCGCGCGCCTGACTCCGCCGCCTGCGCTCCTGCGCTGCCGCCGCCTGGTGCGCCGCGCGCCGCCCCGCCATCGCTGGTGCGCCCTGCCGTCGCCTCGTCACCGGTGGCCGTCGCCACCAACCGCTCCGGCGACCGTGCCCTCCGCCGCCGCCTTCATCCCGGTCGCAGCCGTCCTCCCCACGCCGTCCCGCGCACGGATCGGCCCGGATCTGGCGGGAACTGGTCGGATCTGCCACCTCTGTGTACTCCGGCGAGCTCCGGGTCAACTCCGGCGAGATCCGCCGCTGCCTCAGTTCATGTGCCAAAGAACCCTAGATCTCGGTTGACACTCTCCAACTTCCAGATATTTTATGCATTTTTCATCGCATCATAACTTCCTCATCGTAGCTCCTATTCGTGCGTGTAGCATACCAAAATGTTCGTCTCAACGAGTACATCATTTCATCTCATTGCATCATTTTCATTTGAGCTCAGCTTGATGCCCGAAATGTCGTTGGAAGAGGGCTATGTGATGATAGTTTCAGATCTATTTCAGCAAATGCACTTTTGTCATTTTTGCCATGATTAATGTGTGCATGCTATGATCCTGAGCTCTACATGTGTTTTGATGTATGCATTCCATCTTTACAGGGGTGTATGCCATGCATTTTCGTGATCTTTGTGGTGACTAGCACAAGCATGCAAAGTAGCTTACTCAATGATGCTGATTTCAGGGACTTAGAATTTTTCTAAGTCCTTGCCCTGTCCTTATTTTTATGCCATATATTCATGTCGTTTCCTAGTGATCCATGCTTCTTTTGAGCATGATCAGTAAGGATGTTTTGTAGATATTGTGGTGCTCTATCCATCCATGTCTTTGTTTGCATTTATGGAGCACCCTAGCTTGACTCAATCGAGCTCTACTTTTGCTATAAAATGTTCCTGGTAGATTGTTAACATGTTTAGCAATTTTGCCGAGCTTGTTGTTGTTGATCCATGCATGCTATGTTGTTGTTCTTGTCATGTCTAGCTTCTATGCCATGTCTAATTGCTGGGTGTATGCTTAGTTTTTCATGTCTTGCCTTGTGTTGAGTGCATCGAGCTCGTAAAGATGCCTACTTGATGTCTGTTTTGCCATGTTCCAGTTTTTCAC
This sequence comes from Triticum urartu, assembly GCF_056163025.1. Lineage (NCBI taxonomy): Eukaryota > Viridiplantae > Streptophyta > Magnoliopsida > Poales > Poaceae > Triticum > Triticum urartu. The sequence goes on from NC_141876.1 coordinate 302,733,586, forward strand.
TATGTCTGAATATGTTTATGTTTTTGCTATGTTCACATGCTTGCAATTGTATTTTCTGATCCCTTTTGGCTCATGGTCACTCAGGGACTTTTGTTATATTCTTTGAGTAGCTTCATGCTATGCCTTGCCTTTCCATGATATGTTCCTGTAGCATGTAGTTATCGTGCTCTAAACATTGCTTCCTGATGATAAATTCCTGACTTGTTGATAATTTCACTAAGTCTGAAACCTGTTATCTTTTGCACTTTTGCCATACTTGTTTGAACCTGCTATTGACTGAATTAGCCGTAGCTCAGTGTTCATCTTTTGTCAAGCCTCATGAGTGGATCCCTGCCATGTATTTTGTTGCCATGTTTGAATGCAGTAGCTTATTTATCTTGATGTATTTAGAAGGCTACTTGCTGTTATCGCAGACCGGTGTCATATTTGTTTTGCTTGCCATTTCCAAACCATGCATCCGATTCCGGCGATCTTTATGTCGATTTCGACTGAAATCAACTCACCTTTCCAGTGGCACTCTTGGTTTTCCAAGTTGAGGCCAGGTTCAATCATTCCTTCCCAAGTCATGCATATGCACCGCATACCGCATCCCGCATGTCATGCCATGTTCATGTGTTGGTTGTTTGCTATGTTGTGTGCTTTTTTTTCTGGTGTTGCTTCTTCGGATTGGTTCCGATAACGTCGCGTTTGTGAGGACCCGTTCGACTACGTCCGTTTGTCTTTTCCATGGAATCATTCTTCTTCCTTGCGGGATTTCAGGCAAGATGACCATACCCTCGAAATCACTTCTATCATTGCTTGCTAGTTGCTCGCTCTTTTGCTATGCCTATGCTGCGATACCTACCACTTGCTTACCATGCCTCCCATATTGCTAAGCCAAGCCTCTAACCCACATTGTCTTAGCAAACCGTTGTTTGGCTATGTTACCGCTTTGCTCAGCCCCTCTTATAGCGTTGTTAGTTGTAGGTGAAGATTGGAGCTTGTTCCATGTTTGGAACATGGATATTTTGTTGGGATATCACAATATCTCTTATTTAATTAATGCATCTATATACTTGGTAAAGGGTGGAAAGCTCGGCCTTATGCCTGGTGTTTTGTTCCACTCTTGCCGCCCTAGTTTCCATCATATCGGTGTTATGTTCCCGGATTTTGCGTTCCTTACACAGTTGGGTTATAATGGGAACTCCTTGACAGTTCGCTTTGAATAAAACTCCTCCCGCAAGGACCAACCTTGGTTCGCCACCTAGCCTTTTTTCCCTTGGGTTAGGCCATCCCAAGGGTCATCTTTATTTTAACCCCCCGGGCCAGTGCTTGTCTAAGTGTTGGTCCAAACTAGAGCCACTTGCAGCACCACCTCGGGGAAACTCGAGGGCTGGTTTTAGTTGTACAGATTGCTTATCCGGTGTTCCCTGAGAACGAGATATGTGCAGCTTCTATCGGGATGTCGGCGCATCGGGCGGTCTTGCTGGACTTGTTTGACCATTGTCGAGGATGTCTTGTAACTGGGATGCCGATCCTAATCGGACTGTCTTGGGAGAAGGAATATCCTTCGTTGAACGTGAGAGCTTGTGATGGGCTAAGTTGGGACACCCCTGCAGGGATTTGAACTTTCGAAAGCCGTGCCCGCGGTTATGGGCAGAAGGGAATTTGTTAATGTCCGGTTGTAGAAAACCTAAAGTTGATCTTAATTAAAATACATCAACTGCGTGTGTAACCGTGATGGTCTCTTCTCGGCGGAGTCCGGCAAGTGAACACGGTGTTGGAGTTATGCTTGACGTAGGTTGTTCTAGGATCACTTCTTGATCATAGTTTTATCGACCGTGCCTTGCCTTCTCTTCTCGCTCTCATTTGCATATGTTTAGCAACCATATATGCTAGTCGCTTACTATAGCTCCACCTCATACCTTTTACCTTACCCATAAGCTTAAATAGTCTTGATCGCGAGGGTGTGAGATTGTGGAGTCCCCGTGACTCACAGATACTTCCAAAACCAGCTTGCAGGTGCCGATGATACCATGCAGGTGATGCAACCAAGATCAAGGAGGAGCTCGATGAAGATCTTGTCCTTTGTGTTGTTTCGTTCTAGTTGATCAGTAGTGGAGCCCAGTTGGGGTCGATCGGGGATCTGTGTAGCATTTCGGGTAGTCTTCTTTTATTTTGGGTTCCGTAGTCGGACCTTGAGTGTATCTGGATGATGTAATGCTTTATTCATGTAATTGTGTGAAGTGGCGATTACTATGTATCTTTTTCCCTTATGTATTACATGGGTTGTGTGAAGATTACCTCACTTTCGACATTGCTTTCAATGCGGTTATGCCTCTAAGTCGTGCTCCGACGCGTGGGAGATATAGCCGCATCGAGGGCGTTACACGTTTATACTTTGGGTTTTGTTTAGATTAGAAGTTCGCCATAGCTGCAACTTCGCGTACTTCATTTGTGTTCAACGACCAGACAAAGGCATCACAGAACCCCACCTTCATTAGTAAAGCTTTCCTCTTATATTCGCAATATCTAGATTGCAATCTTAGTTTCTTGCTTGTTCTTTGTTTGCTCGCAGGAAACAGACCCTCATGGTCAGGTTGATCGTGCTCTGGCGTGGTCAATAACCCTCAGAAGTTGGTTTAGCGATTGCTAAGGCGCGACGTCTCACACGTTCGTAGTCGGATCGTCCAGGTCGACTCCCACCGAAAAAGATAGCCACCATCTCATCGAAACATTGGGACACCTTCGCCTCTATCAAGTGGTATTAGATTTCCAGGTTGCTCGATGAGATTTTATAGTTTTTCGTAGTTTAGACTGGGTCTGTTCTTCATATCTAAAGTGCACGAAAAAAGCCAAAAAATATTAGGGTTAGTTCATCATATCCGAACCAGTCTGAGCCTTTGCATAGTCTTTTCAGTATTTTGCTTTGTTGAATTTGCGGTTGCATCATCGTGTCTAGTTGCTGGTCTTAGAGTCTAGTCGTTTAGAGTTTTGAGTTCTGGTCATAAGTTGTCACGCCGCCGCCGCACCATCATCATCGCCCCTGCCATATATCTCCACCGCATCATCATCATCGCAACTGCCGTATACCACCACCGCACCAACTTAATCGCCGCTGCCATATACCACCACTACATATTCACCGCCAATCTGAGTCCATATACGCCACCACCTATCCGCCGCCATCACGCCAATCCGAGTCCACCTGCAACATATATCCGCCACCAGTCCGAGTTCCACCAGATTCATCGCCGCCACCAGTCCGAGTTCCACCAGATTCATCTCCGCCACTAGTCCTAGTCCGAGTCCAGTATTTGTTCCTTTATTTTTGAGTTCCAGATCATGCGATACTACGATGCGTGACCAAGTCAGACTCCCCAACTTTTGTGCTACCCGCAGTAGAAAAATAGTTCAAAACTCAAAAAAAAATCTCGCTAGGCAGTTTTTAGTTCATTTGTAGACTTTTTCGAAAAATATTTGTTGCGGAGCAAAAAAAAGAGAGGAAAAAAGTGAAAAAAAGAAAAAAAAATTCAGAGTGTGCTCCTTCCTTGTTTACGTGCAGTGCCGTGATTTTGTTCGTGTCCTAGGCTCGCGTCTCTAGCATGGTCTAGCCTAGGACCAGCACAATACTGTCATTGAGCGTTTATTCAACTTTGCATCTCTGAATTGATTATTGCTGATTTTTTGCTACCATATCATAAGGCTTCTCAGCTCCACATACATCTACTCGTGCGTTTGACCTCCCTGGTAATCACTCTATCCAAGCTTTGAGAGTTTTGATTACATCGGTTGCCGGTCACTGCCTGCTGTTGGGTAAGAACTAGTAAGAATTTGATTTTCTTGACAGATTTGTGACACCCACCACCACCATTTTCTAGTAGTTTGTAGGATCATATTCTTATGTGTTTCTGTTGCTTCTAACCATGGCAGGATGACAAGTCGATGATACCGACTGGGAGAACATGACGAATAAGGAGTTGCATGATAAATTTAAGCAAATGATGACTGAACAGGTGCAAGATGTGCTGAACAATTTTGAAGAGGCCATGGATAAGATAACTGGCTTTGAGAAGACGTTCGAAACAAAGCTCGATAAGAAATTTAATGAAGTGCTTGCGCATCTTCCACAACCATCACTGGCTGCACCTGCCACACCTCTGCAACAACAACAACAACGACTACCAACACATTGCGAAACAGCCCTCCGCCGAGCGAGTCGTGTCCCTCTTGAGCCCGGCCAAACTGTTGGTGCTGCTGTTGATACTTCTGTGGCTCCTGCTGCTGATGCGGAGGAGGATGATTATGTGGGAGATTACGAGGATGAGGTTGATCAAAATCATAACTACGTGCAACCACCAGCACCAGAACCACTAGGTCGTCCACATGCAAATAATCACAATGGTAGGGCTCCCCCTCAGGTATGAGATCATGACCATCTCCCTGAACTGAAATTGAATATTCCACCATTTGAGGGTAGATACATTCCTGATATATATCATACTTGGGAGTTAGAAACCGAACAATGTTTTGCATGTTTAGAATATCCCGAGGAGAGACGTGTTGCTGCTGCACTATGTGCTTTCACTAGTTTTGCTTGTGTGTGGTTGTCTGATTATATCCGAATAATATTCCAACTACTTGGGCTGCTTTGAAAATTGCAATGCGTACTCGTTGTTTTCCACCATATTATCAACGTGAATACCTTCAAAAATTGCAGCGTTTAAGACAAGGAAAAAATTCTGTAGAGGAATATTATCATGAATTACAAACTGGCATGATTAGATGTGGTATTGTTGAGGATAATGAAGCTATGCTTGCACATTTTATGGGTGGATTAAATAGAGAGATTCAGACCATTCTAGAGTATAAGGAGTATCATAATATCACTCGTCTATTCCATCTTGCTTGTAAAGCTGAACATGAAGTGCAGGATTGACAGGCATTGGCACAAACTAACTTTTCTGTAGGTCGACCTTCCTCATGGATACCGTGTGCATCCTCTACTTCCACACATTCTACTACATCGGCACCTCCATCAGCTGCCACCTCCAGTCGTGATACAAGAAAGCAGGCACAACCACCACTATCTACTAAGAGCATACCTGTTGGGCTTGTACAGAGCTCTTCTTCTTCCATGGCATCAACATGGCACACAAGTGATATTATTTGTCGTCATTGTAAGGGAAGAGGATATTTTGTGAGAGAATGCAAATCTCAGCGTGTGATGATTGCTACTGAGGATGGTGGGTGTGAGTCCGCTAGTGACTATGATGAGGAGACTTTGGCTCTTATTACACGTGAAGAACACAGTGGAGATGATTCTGAACATGAGACACAATATATGGCTCCTGAAGATGCTGATAGGTATGAATGCTTTGTTGCTCAACGTGTTTTGAGTGTGCAGGTCACACAAACTAAGCAAAATCAGAGGCATAATTTGTTCCATACAAAGGGAGTTGTGAAGGAACGTTCTGTTCGTGTCATCATAGATGGAGGGAGCTCCAAGAACTTGGCTAGCATGGAGATGGTGGAGAAACTATCTCTCACCACAAGACCACATCCACATCCTTATTATATCCAATGGTTCAATAACAGCAGCAAGGTTAAGGTAACACATATTGTTCGTGTGCATTTTAGTATATCTACATATGCTGATTATGTTGATTGTGATGTGGTACCTGTACAAGCATGTTCCTTATTACTTGGCAGACCATGGCAATTTGATAAAAATTCTATACACCATGGTATAAACAATCAGTATACTCTTGTTCATAAGGATAAAAATATTACTTTGCTTCCTATGACTCCTGATTCCATTTTGAAAGATGATATTAATAGAGCTAATAAAGCAAAACAGGAGAAAAATAAGAGTGAAAATCAGATTGTGGCAAAAGAATTTGAGCAACAAATGAAGCCTAATAATAAACCATCTAGTGTTGCTTCTGAAATTTAATTGAAAAGTGCATGTTTAGTTGCCACCAAGTCTGATATTGATGATCTAGATTTCAGCAAATCTATTTCCTATGCTTTTGTGTGCAAAGAGGCGTTATTTTCTTTCGAGGATGTACCTTCCTCTTTGCCTCCTGCTGTCACTAATAGTTTGTATGAGTTCGTTGACGTCTTTCCACAAGACGTGCCACTGGGATTACCACCTATTCGAGGGATTGAGCATCAGATTGACTTAATTCCCGGTGCATCACTACCCAACCATGCACCATAGCGTACGAATCCAGAGGAGACAAAAGAGATTATGCGTCAAGTCCAAGAGCTGCTCGACAAAGGTTATATACGCGAACCCCTTAGTCCTTCTGATATTCCTATTATTCTAGTGCCGAAAAAGGATGGTACATCGCGTATGTGTGTTGATTGTAGTGGCACTAATAATATTACTATTCGTTATCGTCATCCTATTCCTAGGCTAGATGATATGCTTGATGAATTGAGTGGCTCTACAATATTCTCCAAAGTTGATTTGCGTAGTGGATACCATCAAATTCGTACGAAATTGGGGGATGAATGGAAAACAACATTTAAAACTAAGTTTGGATTATATGAGTGGTTAGTCATGCCTTTTGGGTTAGCTAATGCACCTAGTACTTACATGAGATTAATGAACGAAGTTTTACGTGCTTTTATTGGACGATTTGTGGTAGTCTATTTTGATGATATACCGATTTATAGCAGATCTTTGGAGGAACATTTGGAACATTTATGTGCTATTTTTATTGCTCTATGTGATGCACGTTTGTTTCGTAACCTTGGGAAGTGCACCTTCTGCACCGACCGAGTATCTTTTCTTGGCTATGTTGTTACTCCATAGGGAATTGAAGTTTATAAAGCAAAGATTGAAACTATTGAGAGTTGGCCACAGCCCAAAATGGTCACACAAGTGAGGAGTTTCCTTGGCCTTGCTGTATTCCACAGGCGTTTTGTGAGAGATTTTAGCACCATTGCTGCACCTCTCAATGATCTTACAAAGAAGGATGTGCCTTTTGTTAGGGGTACCGCACAGGAAGAAGCCTTCACGGTATTGAAAGATAAGTTGACACATGCTCCTTTACTTCAACTTCCTGATTTTAATAAGACTTTTGAGCTTGAATGTGATGCTAGTGGAATTGGATTAGGAGGTGTGTTATTACAAGATGGCAAACCTGTTGCATACTTTTCTGAAAAATTGAGTGGGCCTAGTCTGAGTTATTCTACTTATGATAAAGAATTATATGCTCTTGTTCGGACTTTAGAGACATGGCAACATTATTTATGGCCCAAAGAATTTTTTATACATTCTGATCATGAATCCTTGAAACATATTAAAAGTCAAGCTAAACTGAATCATAGACATGATCAATGGGTTGAATTCATTGAGACTTTCCCTTATGTCATTAAACACAAGAAGGGTAAAGAAAATGTTATTGCTGATGCATTGTCTCGTTGCTATACTATGCTTTCACAACTTGACTTCAAAATATTTGGTTTGGAGACCATCAAAGATCAAAATGTGCATGATGCTTGTCGGTGTCAAAACCGGCGGATCTCGGGTAGGGGGTCCCGAACTGTGCGTCTAAGGTGGATGGTAACAGGAGGCAGGGGACACGATGTTTTACCCAGGTTCGGGCCCTCTTGATGGAGGTAAAACCCTACGTCCTGCTTGATTTATTCTTGACAATATGAGTATTACAAGAGTTGATCTACCACGAGATCGGAGAGGCTAAACCCTAGAAGCTAGCCTATGGTATGATTATATGTTGTCCTACGGACTAAAACCCTCCGGTTTATATAGACACTGGAGGGGGCTAGGGTTACATAAGATTGGTTACAAAGGAGGAGATATACATATCCGTATCACCTAGCTTGCCTTCCACGCCAAGTAGAGTCCCATCTAGACACAAGACGAAGTCTTCAATCTTGAATCTTCATAGTCCAACAGTCCGGCCAAAGGATATAATCCGGCTGTCCGTATACCCCCTAATCCAGGACTCCCTCAGTAGCCCCTGAACCAGGCTTTAATGACGATGAGTCCGGCGCGCAGTGTTGTCTTCGGCATTGCAAGGCGGGTTCCTCCTTCGGATACACCACAGAAGAGTTTGAATAAAAGGATAGTGTCTGACCCTGCAAAATACGTTCCACATACCACCGTAGAGAGAATAATATTTCCACAAATCTAATCTGCTGACACGTTTTAGCAACATGACATCATGCCATGGCTTGGTGATTATTCGAACCATTTTTCTTTAACTAGCCACGCACATAACGCGAGGCAGTTTCTTGACACGTCTTGTCAAAGCAGAGATCGTGTCCCCCTTATTACGGGATTCTCATCAATATAGGTGTGGGTAACCCAACCGTGCCATCAATTACGACGCTTAAGGGATAAGCGAGTTTTACCAAGCTAGTGGGGGCGCATAGTTTCGGCCGCCCTTATAAAGGGATAAGATTTAACATTTTTCTACCCACGCCTTCTTCCTCCTTGCTCATTCATTCTTGCGCACTCGAGCTCCAACGCCCAAGTCCACATACTTCTCCTCAACCTTCTCCAAACATGTCCGGAGCGGGAGGCAAGTGGATGGTTTCCTCCGTCACGGAGAGACACATCAAAAAGCTGCACGGAGCTGGATACTTAGCCGCGAATATCGCGCATCGGCTGCCCACTGCAGGGCAGATCGTCCCTACCCCGGAACCTCACGAGAGGGTAGTCTTCCTCCACCACTTCCTCCGCGGACCGGGGTTTCCCCTCCATCCATTCGTCCACGGTCTTATGTTCTACTATAGGCTGGACTTTCATGATCTGGCCCCAAACTTCATCCTCAACATTTCGGTGTTCATCGTCGTGTGTGAGGCTTTCCTCCGCATCCGGCCCCACACCAACTGGGTGGTGGCCCCCGAGTTTCGAACCGGAATCCCCACGCGGCTCACCTCCTGGAAAGAGAAGGGCCTATCCTGGGGTTCATCGGTGGGGCTGGACGGACTCCAGAAATGTATCTGGAATATGGAAAGCAAGAAGCTCAAGCTTGTCAACATAGTCCAGGTCATGCTCTTCTGCCGGATCCTCCCGTGTCAACAACGAGATTTCAACTTGTGGGAGTTCGACCCAGCCCAGCACCAGACTCAGAGCGAGCTCTTCGACAGGATGCACAAGGACGTCTGGAGGGTGCTGTTCAAGGGTGCCGACGTCCTTCCCTCTCTCACTAAGGACCGCGGGCTAAGCGCTAAGCGCCCTGCGAATCTGGTAGGTTTTGTACATCTGGTAGGATTTTTACTTCCCATAGCTTAACCACCTGCGGGGTCTGAGCTCCCATGCCTTTGACAGGACTGGGTGGGGGCATTGGAGAAGATCAACTGTCCGGCCCCTCTGCCCGAAGACACTGCGGACGCTCTCCTGACGGAGATACTGACTCCAGCTCCTTACAAGGTGTCGGAGAAGACCAAGAAGAAGGCCAAGGGAACCTGAAAGAGTTCCCGAGGCCAGGTGGTATCGGACTCATCGTCCGATGACTCTGTGACGCACTCCTCCCACGAAGACGAGGAGGAAGATGAAGATGCCCCCTCCAGCCGGGGAAGACAAGAAAAGGAAGGCCGCCCCAACCGGGGGGGGGGGGGGGGCGAAGTGTCCAAGAAGGGAAGGACTCTCCTTCCGGACTGCTCCACCACCGCCGCCGAAGATGAAGACGAGTGGCTGCTCAGGGCCAAGCCCCTGGCGAAGTCGTAAGTATTCGGATACCAGAGTAACTCATAGCATACCTTTGTCGCACTGCTTCTCCTAACGCCGAATATGATTATGCAGACCGCCCCAAGCCCGTATCGACGTATCTTTGTTGGGCGGCTCCTTGGACTCGTTGGATATGGATAGCGATCCACTTCCGACCGCCACCTCCCCTTGCCCTACGGATAATGCCGAGGTGCTGTCTCAAGAGGCATCGGGTCGAGGGAAGACAGTCCCAGAGGCGCCTCAAGGCGACCTTCCGGACTCCGGGAGTAGAGGGGGTAAGGCTCCTGAGGGCTCCGAGTTCGGCCTTTAGCCGAACACTACGCTGGAACCTCCAGTGGTTCTGGACTCGGGCAGGCGGCCTCCTTCCAAAAGGGGCAAGATGCTCATGCCGGTGACCTCTGTCCATCCAGAGGCACCGGACAATCTGCTGGGAGCGCTTCACAGTGCTTCCATCGACGAAGAGCACCACCTATTTTGAGTGCGGTGATCCAGAAGGTTCAGTCCGCCAAGAGCGGACTGACTGAAGCCTGTGCCAGCCTTCTAACAGGCTTTGAGGTAAGTATTTGAAATATAGGAAAAATATTACCGCATAAACAGTAGCCCCTGATGCTCTGTTTGGTGTTCAAAAAGAAATGCCGGATAGATGATCAACTAATATCTGCAGGAGTCTAATATAAGTATGTCTATATGCGTATGCAGGCTTCGCTGCCGACCTCTGCCGCATTGACTGCGGACGTCGCCGTGCTAAAGCAAGACCTCGAAGGCTCCAAGAAAGAGCTCAGCCTTGCCAAGAGGCAGCTCGAGGAGAACAAAGGTAAGTATTACCTAGTCTGTAGATATGTATATATATAAAAGGGATGCGATTGCAAAATGACAGGATCATCTTTAATTTGCCAGGGGCCACGACCGAAGTGACAACCCTAAAGCAAGCGCTATCCAAGCCCGAAAAGAAAGCGTCCCAGGAGTGCACCGAGCGGGAAAAACAAGAGGCATGGGTGGGCGAGGTGCAGCAAGAGCTCCTCACTCTCGTGACGAAGCACGAGGCGTTGGAGCTTGACTTAAAGACGCGAGAGTCCGAGCTTGCCGCGGCCCTTGAGAGTGCAAAGAGTGCCAAGGCTGAAGCCCAAAAGGCCCTCCAGGAGATTGACGCGATGAAGAAGATAGCGATGGGTAAGGCATTCTATATGCAAAGCAAGCATGTGAAAGTAAATTACTTGTTACTTACCCGAATTCGGAGCTCTCCAGGAGCATTCGCAGATTTGCCCCGCAGCGTGTCGGATGCCGCACAATTTTACCAGGCCGAGGAGGGAAGCTCAACGGAGAAGCTGTTCTGGTCTCAGTATACTGGGACCGAACACCCGATGCCTCTGAGCGACTAGCTGAAGCAACTGGTCGAGCTGCACAAGGTGGCCGAACAGGCCATGAAGGGCTTTATAGTCCGGATGTGGCCTGGCGACGCCCTTCCCAACAGCTACTTTGACCTGGTGAGGCGGCTTGTGGATGCCTGCGCATGGTTGGAAGTCATCAAGCGGTCCATCTGCATCGAAGGTGCACGCCGGGATTTCGCCCGTGCGAAGGTGCACTGGGCCAAGATGGACGCCGTGAAGCTGGTGAAGGAAGGGCTGCCGCAGGGCATGGAGCATCGCCACCCCGAGATGTACTATGAGGGTGTCCTGAAGGGTGCCCATCTTGTAGCGGACGAGTGTGCGAAAGATGTAATATTTGAATAAACTTGCTCGTGTAATCCTGTATTATGAAAACTTGTTCATATGCGCTACGCAACGCTTGTTTGAATTTATAATATTTCCTTCTGTTCGGCTGTTTATCAAATCTGAGAGATGGGTTGTCGTCGGCTTATGCCCCCACGCCACGAGTGCTGGGGTGTTCGGGATAAACCTGAGCACTCTTGTTCCCATTTTTCGGTCCTTCGAGGGAGGTGCTCAGCACAACGAACAAGGCAATCGGACTATAATGCGTTATCACTCTCATTTAGCCATAGAATTCTATAATTTTAAATTTCGGCGAAGCCCCTAGTATTCGGAAGGCCGATTTCGGGGCGCTATACACGCCTTAAGCCGGACAGGGCCGACTCCTCGCTCTAAGTGACATAAGTCTTTAGGGACTTGAAACCTCTCGAACAGCGACCAGTCTCTCGCCTTATCATGACAGTCAATTTTAGCTTTCTCTACTGAGGTGCTTAGCCCAGCAGAACCGGGGACAATCGCAGTAGTTCTCCCAGTGCTACCTTAGCCAATATAGAGGAACGTAAGGTACCAAAACCTGGGAGCCGGGCAAACCCAACTATTGACCCAAGACATGATTCGGAGCTAATGCATATAATGCTATAAGTTCGGGGTGCCACACTGTCGAAAGTGTTCGGACTTCTCATGCCGTATTATGGGGTATGCCTAAGCCCCTAGCGTATTGGCCGTACCAGAATGTACGGGTGCTAGATGTCATGAATGAACATATATATATATATAAAGGAAGAATGCAATAATAGTCTTAATGCTATGCCTTGTTTATTCAAAAAGCTGCGTTAAAGCAGAATGATACAAGTAGTGCGATAAGCAAAAAGTAGGACTATTTGACATGTCCCTTCCAAGGGCAAGCTGAGGAATAGTATTAAAGCAAATATTTCACTCGTTATCGTAATCCACCTGGGAGTTCCATGGTGTGACGTAGCTTTCTGCCTCCTTGGTTGCTGCATCATGTGTTCGGCAATCATGCTACCAGATAGAGTTTCCAGAGGTTAAAGTCCTGAAAGAGAAAAATAACAAAGCGGGAAGTCCCAGTGCGGTTTAAGCCGCATCTTGGAGTGTGCCGTAGTCGTGCCCCCCTCCCCACCTGTGCCCATGGTATTTTTAATGCGTAATTATGTACGCGTGGCACGGATTTTGCTGTTTGGCTGGGACTGGGGTGGGGGCCGCATTGCTATGCAAGCTCGGAACATGCCAGGTGGTCCAGTTGCCAATTACTCCGGGCAAGCTTGAAGGTGTCCAGGTCCTTAATCGCCGAACTAGTGGATTGCCTTAAGAGGCTGCTTTGCGCTTCTGCTGCGAGGGCCGCAGTGTGCTCCTCCGTGTGGAGAGAGCGCTTTGTGTTTCCATTGACTGTGATGACCCCCTGAGGTCTTGGCCTCTTGAGCTTGAGATATGCATAATGCGGTACCGCATTGAATCTCGCAAATGCGGTTTGCCCGAGCAGTGCATGGTAGCCACTGCGGAATGGGACTATGTCGAAGATTAACTCTTCGCTTCGGAAGTTATCCGGGGATCCGAAGACCACTTCCAGTGTGACTGAGCCTATGCAATGGGCCTCTACACTTGGTATGACGCCTTTAAAGATCGTTTTTGTGGGTTTGATCCTTGAGGGGTCTATACCCATTTTGCGCACTGTGTCCTGATAAAGAAGGTTCAGGCTGCTGCCGCCATCCATAAGGACGCGAGTGAGGTGAAATCCGTCAATGATTGGGTCTAGGACCAGTGCGGCGAATCCGCCATGACGGATACTAGTGGGGTGGTCCCTACGATCGAAGGTGATCGGACAGGAGGACCATGGGTTGAACTTTGGGGCGACTGGCTCTAACGCATATACGTCCCTGAGCGCACGCTTCCACTCCCTCTTGGGGATGTGGGTTGCGTATATCACGTTCACCGTCCGCACTTGTGGGGGGAACCTCTTCTGTCCTCCGATGTTCGGCTGCCGGGGCTCCTCCTCGTCATCGCTATGTGACCCGTTATCTTTGTTTTCGGCATTTAACTTGCCGGCCTGCTTGAACACCCAACAATCCCTGTTGGTGTGGTTGGCTGGCTTGTTGGGGCTGCCTGTGTATTTGACATGAGCGGTCGAGTATACGGTCCAAACTGGACGGGCCCGGAGTGCTTCTTTTGAATGCCTTTTTCCGCTGACCGGGTTTAGAGCCTTTGAATCCGGCATTGACTGCCATATCCTCGGTATTGTCGTTGTTAATGCGACGCTTATGTTTGTTGCGACGTGACCTGCCATTGCCGTCCTTGCTATCCGAAGTACCATGGTTCTTTGGTATGTTATTGCTGCAAGCCAACCAGCTGTCCTCTCCCGCACAGAAGCAGGTCATGAGTGTCGTGAGGGCTGCCATAGATTTCGGCTTTTCCTGGCCAAGTTGCCGGGCGTGCCATTCATCACGGATGTTGTGCTTGAAAGCTGCTAGGGCCTCTGCATCCGAACAGTCGACGATTTGATTTTTCTTTGTTAGGAAGCGTGTCCAGAATTGCCTGGCCGATTCCTATGGCTGCTGAATTATGTGGCTCAAGTCATCGACATCTGGTGGTCGCACATAAGTGCCCTGAAAGTTGTCGAGGAATGCGGCTTCCAGATCTTCCCAACAGCCAATGGACTCTGCTGGCAAGCTATTGAGCCAATGCCGAGCTGGTCCTTTGAGTTTGAGTGGGAGGTATTTGATGGCGTGTAGGTCATCACCGCTGGCCATGTGGATGTGCAGGAGGAAATCCTTGATCCATACCGCAGGATCTGTTGGGCCGTCGTATGATTCTATATTTACGGGTTTGAAACCCTCTGGGATTAGATGATCCATTACTTCGTCTGTGAAGCATAACGGGTGTGCGGTGCCTCTATACTGGGCTATATCGTGACGCAGCTCAAATGAGTCTTGCCCGTTGTGTTCGGCCCGACGAGACTTACTTTTACTGTATCCGGCGTGACGATTATCGTCCCGCATAGTGGCGCGCCCTCGTGATCCGTAGATCGATCTTGCATGTTTTTCTTTGTCCTCCAATATGTCTCGCAGGTCTGGCGTATTTCCCCATGCCTTTTTATTTGAATGGCATCGGGGTGCGGGCTGAGCTTTTGGCTGGAATGCCTCTCTGTCGCGGCCACGAGGTGGCCGATCAACCGTGCCATACTCCCGGGATGTAGGTTTCGGTGCTACCTCCTCCAGTCGGGGTAGCAACCTGCACTTTGGGTAACTCTTGGAGGGGCGTTCGCGTTTATATTCCTCGGCCGCTAGGACTTCAGTCCATCTGTCAGCTAGGAAATCTTGATCAGCTTGAAGCTGCTGGTGCTTTTTGTTAAGGCTATTTGCCGTGGCTATAAGCCAACGCTTGAAGCGCTCTTGTTCGACGGGATCCTCTGGCACGATGAATTGTTCATCGTCGAGGCTTGCCTCGTCTTCGGAGGGAGGCATGTAATTATCATCCTCCGCCTCTCCATCTGCCGCTCTCTCAGGAGGGCTGGCTTCTCCATCCTCCTGCTCTAAATCTTGCCGGAGGGGATTGTTGTTGCCTTTGGCACTGTCCGGAGTGCTATTATCTCCGGTGCCAATATCACCGCTTTTGCCTTGGCGGGACATAGAGCGGCACCGCTGACGCCCGCGCTTGGGTTGCTTCTTGGAGGGGTCATCCTCCCCTGTCCCGTCGCCATTGCCTTCTTTGGGTGTGTCCACCATGTATATGTCATATGATGAGGTGGCTGTCCAGTGCCCTGTGGGAAGTGGTTCCTCTTCCCCTCCCGCATCGTCGTCCATACCGTCGATGTCTTCGGAGTCAAAGTCGAGCATGTCGGTTAAGTCATCGACAGTGGCTACTAAGTGGGTGGTGGGTGGGCGACGAATTTCTTCGTCATCCGCATCCCAATCCTGCCGGACGTAGTTCGGCTAGGACTCTCCTAACAAGGAGAGAGACCTTAATGAGTTCAGTATGTCGCCAAAGGGCGAGTGCTGAAAAATATCCGCGGAGGTAAATTCCATGATCGGCGCCCAATCAGATTCGACAGGAACGGGCGCAGGCGGTTCGGAGTCCGTGGCCGGAGAAGGATCCAGCAGTTTGGCAACACGGCTCTCATGAAGGGTAAGGTCGATATTCGGCTGGATCGCCGCAGAGGATATGGCCTCCGTGGCGGGGTCTATCCACCCGTCCATGGATGGCGCAACTGGCTCCGAATTGAGGGTCGGAGCGGTTGTCGGTGCGATTTCTTGAACACTGTCCGATGGTAGAGCTAAATCGTACTCATCGTGACCGCGTGGCACACAAGGCAGGGGCTCGAATCCGTCGAAGATCGAGTCTCTACAGATATCGGCCATGTAGTTTAAGCTTCCAAATCTGACCTGGTGGCCAGGGGCGTAACTTTCGATCTGCTCCAGATGGCCAAGCGAGTTGGCCCGCAGTGCGAAGCCGCCGAACACAAAGATCTGTACGGGGAGAAAAGTCTCACCCTGGAATGCATTGCTATCGATATTCGTAGGAGCCATCAAGCCTAACGGCGACGACACAGAGGAACTCTCAATGAAAGCACCAATGTCGGTGTCAAAACTGGCGGATCTCGGGTAGGGGGTCCCGAACTGTGCATCTAAGGTGGATGGTAACATGAGGCAGGGGACACAATGTTTTACCCAGGTTCGGGCCCTCTTGATGGAGGTAAAACCCTACGTCCTGCTTGATTTATTCTTGACAATATGAGTATTACAAGAGTTGATCTACCACGAGATCGGAGAGGCTAAACCCTAGAAGCTAGCCTGTGGTATGATTATATGTTGTCTTACGGACTAAAACCCTCCGGTTTATATAGACACCGGAGGGGGCTAGGGTTACATAAGGTCGGTTACAAAGGAGGAGATATACATATCCGTATCGCCTAGCTTGCCTTCCATGCCAAGTAGAGTCCCATCCGAACACGAGACAAAGTCTTCAATCTTGTATCTTCATAGTCCAACAGTCCGGCCAAAGGATATAATACGGTTGTCCGGATACCCCCTAATCCAGGACTCCCTCAATGCTGGTTCTAAAGATGTAATGCAGAATTGTAAAGAAGGAAGAACGTGGAACAAGTTCGTCGTTAATGATGGATTTGTGTTCCGTGCTAACAAGCTATGCGTTCCAGCTAGCTCCGTTCGAGTTTTTTTGTTGCAGGACACGCATGGAGGAGGATTAATGGGACACTTTGGCGTGAAGAAGATGGAGGACGTACTTGCTACACATTTCTTTTGGCCAAAGATGAGACGGGATGTTGATCGTTTTGTTGCTCGCTGCACTACATGTCAAAAAGCTAACTCACGACTCAATCCTCATGGTTTATATATGCCATCGCCTGTGCCTAGTGTTCCTTGGGAGGATATATCTATGGACTTTGTTTTAAGTTTACCTTGAACAAAGAAGGGGAGGGATAGCATATTTGTTGTTGTGTATAGATTATCGAAAATGGCACACTTTATACCATGTCATAAAAGCGATGATGCTGTTAACGTTGCTGATTTGTTCTTTCGTGAAATTATTCGTTTGCATGTTGTGCCAAATACAATTGTTTCAGATCATGATACCAAATTTCTTAGCCACTTTTGGAGATCTTTATGGGCTAAGTTGGGGACTAAACTGCTTTTTAGTACTACTTGTCACCCCCAAACTGATGGACAAACTGAAGTAGCCAATAGAACATTGTGTCCTATGCTTAGGGCTGTTTTGAAGAATAATAAGAAAATGTGGGAAGAATACTTGCCTCATATTGAATTTGCTTATAATGATTCATTCCATTCTACTACTAAGATGTACCCTTTTGAAATTGTGTATGGTTTCCTACCTCGTGCACCTATTGATTTGTTGCCTCTTCCATTGTAACACCCTGGATGTAACTTGCCATATTTGTAACTCCGACTCTTGCCATTTTCGTCTTTAAGTTATGAGATTCCCTTCGTGGTTGGGTTTTGTCTTTCGTCTTGCATTTTGTTCATGTCATGCATTTCATATCATGTCATCATGTGCATAGCATTTGCATACGTCTTCGTCTCATGCGTCCAAACCTTTTCCCCGTTGTCCGTTTCGCAATCCGACACTCCAACATGCACCCGGCGCACCCCTATTGTCTCTTTTCGTGAGCGGGAGTTAAACGTTCTCGGAATGAGCCGAGATTTTTCAAGTGGCCTTGGTACACCACCGGTAGACCGCCTGTCAAATTTCGTTCACTTTGGAGGCCGATTGATGCCCGAACGGTTAAGCGGGTAACCGCAAAAGCCTCTTTTATGTTGCGCCCCAACACCCCTCCAAAACAGCCCAATAACCCATCTAAACCATCTCCATATTCTCCGCCGTCGGATCACGATCATGTGGGCGAAAACCG
The DNA here is from genome assembly GCF_056163025.1 of Triticum urartu. Classification (NCBI taxonomy): domain Eukaryota; kingdom Viridiplantae; phylum Streptophyta; class Magnoliopsida; order Poales; family Poaceae; genus Triticum; species Triticum urartu. The sequence continues at coordinate 302,751,380 of NC_141876.1, forward strand.
CACATCATTTGGACACTCCTACCTCCATCTACCTATAAATATGTGCCCCTCCCCAAAAATTCATGGATGAAACCCTAGCTATCTCCCTCCTCACGCAGCCAGACACGTCCGCCGCCGCCGCCCGACGAATCGGGGCACGCCACATCGCCTCCCCGCACCCACATCGCTGCCGCCGCCCGGGGCCCAGATCCAGCCCGCCCCGAGACGAACCAGGCAACGCCGGGCCCGCGCCGCGTGCGCGCTCGTCCGCCGCCCCGCTCGCCGCGCCGCCCCCTCCCGCGCCCGTCCGGCCGCCGCCCTGCTCGCCGCCGACCTCCGCCGCCCACCTCACCGCGTCGCCGGCCGCCGCTTCACCGCCGCCACCTCGGCTCTGCCTTGCCGCGCCGCTCGCACCACCGCCCATCGCTGCTCGGTGGCCACACCGCCTGCCGTCCTGCCTCGTTGTCGCCTCCTCCCCGTCGGAGTTGGCCGGAGCTCCGCCGCCGCCGGATCTGGGAGAGGTGGACAAGATCCACCGGTCCCGGGATCCAAATGCCTCGTCCTGCCCCGGATCTCCACCTCATCCCGATCTACTCCGAGGTTGTTTTTTTCTCTAAAGTCCCGAAGCCCCCTGACATTTTCATGCCTCCTTTGACATGTCATATCTCGGTGACCGTGGCTCCAAATCATGCATATGATATGTCAAAATGTTCGTCTCATTGAGCTCTTCATGTTAGAAGCATTTCCATGCATTTTACTATCCATTATGATGCCATTTTCATTGTTGCAAGAGCGCTACAAAATGTTAACTGCTGGTACTTATCAGATCATGATGATTTGTCATTTTTGTCGCATTTGATATGTGCATCATATGAGCATGAGGTATACATGTGTTCTGAACTACAACATGCCACCTTGACAGGGCTGCAAGTCTTGTATTTTTGTGATCTATGTGGTGACTAGCACAAGCATGCAAACTAGTCTTGTATTTTCCTGTTGTTGTTTTGATGCCATCTAAACTTGATGCTACATTGAGATTCATGCTTATTTTGGGATACTTCCGTAAGGATATTTTGAACATGTGATTATGCTCTATCCATTCATCCCCCTGTTTGAAATTATGGAGTGATCTAGCATGCCTTTGTCTTGCTCTACTTTTTCTATAAAATGTTCCTGACAGATTGTTAACATGTTAATCAATATTGCCATGGTTGTTGCTAGTGATCCGTGCATCCCATGAACTTGCTCTTGCCATGGTTAGCTTCACGAACATGTCATCTTGCTATTGGTATGCTTATGTTGTCATTTGATGATTTGTGGTGAGTTGCATGAGCTTGCAAAGTTGCTATCATGAATCTGCTTATGCTATGCTTTGTTTTTCTTCTAAGTCTGAAACTGTTAATAAAACTTTCTATGTTTACATGGTGCCATCATATTTTTGTGCCTTTTTGGCTCATGTTCAGTAAGGGACTTTTGTTCTATGCATTTAGTAGTATCATGCCATTCCTTTGTTTGCTAAGATATGTTCCTGTAGCTTGTTGTTTGCTTGCTCTAAACATTTCTTCCTGATGTTGTTTGCTTGCTCTAAACATTGCTTCTTTCCGTCTTGCTTCTCTCGTTAGCTTCGGTTTCGTTTCAGAGTTGTGAGGATTCATTGAACTACATCCGTTTGTCTTATTCACGGACTCGTTCTTCTAACTTGCGGGATCTCAAGCAAGATGACCATACCCTCGAAATCACTTCTATCTTTGCTTGCTAATTGTTCGCTCTATCGCTATGTCGCGCTACCTACCACTTGTTATATCATGCCCCCCATAGTGCCATGTCAACCCTCTAACCCACCTTCCAAGCAAACCGTTGTTTGGCTATGTTACCACTTTGCTCAGCCCCTCTTATAGCATTGCTAGTTGCAGGTGAAGTTGAAGTTTGTTCCATGTTGGAACATGTATATGTTGGGATATCATATTACCTCTTATTTTAACTAATACATCTATATACTTGGTAAAGGGTGGAAGGCTCGGCCTTTTGCCTGGTGTTTTTTCCACTCTTGCCGCCTTAGTTTCCATCATACGGTGTTATGTTCCTTGATTTTGCATTCCTGACGTGGTTGGGTGTTATGGGAACCCCATGACAGTTTTCCTTGAATAAAACTCCTCCAGCAAGGCCCAGCCTTGGTTTTAACATTTGCCACCTAAGCCTTTTTCCCTTGGGTTCCGCGGACTCATGGGTCATCTTTATTTTAAACCCCCGGGCCAGTGCTCCTCTGAGTGTTGGTCCAGCCTGTCAACCGCCGGTGGCCACCAGTGGCAACTCTGGGCTGGCCTATCGGAAGTTTAGACAATCCGGTGTTCCCTGAGAACGAGATATGTGCAGCTCCTGTCGGGATTTGTAGGCACAGTCGGGCGGCTTTGCTGGTCTTGTTTTACCATTGCCGAAATATAACACCCTCGATGCGACTATAGCTCCCACGTGTCGAGGCACGACTTAGAGACATAATCGCATTAAAAGCATATGTCGCAAGTAAGGTAATCTTTACACATCCCATGTAATATAATAATAAAGGGGAGATAACATAGTTGGCTTACACTCGCCACGTCAATCAAGGTACATAAATAATATTACATCATCCAAACACTCATGGCCCGACTACGACGCCAAAATAAAAGATAACCCAACATGCGACACGGTCCCGATCACCCCCAATTGGGCACCACTACTAATCATCAGGAAAGGAAACATAATAACGCTGGGAGTCCTTGTCGAACTCCCACTTGAGCTCGAGCGCGTCACCTGGAGTGGAAACATCAGGCCCTGCATCTGGTGTAATAGTAATATGTGAGCCACAGGGACTCAGCAATCTCGCACCCTCGCGATCAAGACTATTTAAGCTTATAGGTAAGGCAAGGTAAGAATATATGTGGAGCTGCAGCAAGCGACTAGCATAATATGGTGGCTATCCTATTCGCAAAAGAAAGCGAGAAGAGGAGGCAAAGCGCGAGCGAGAAACTAGAGGACAACCTGCACAAGCACTACTCCAACACCGTGTCCACTTCCCGGACTCCACCGAGAAGAGGCCATCACGGTAACACACTCAGTTGATTCATTTTAATTAAGTTAAGGTTCAAGTTATCTACAACCGGACATTAACAAATTCCCATCTGCCCATAACCGCAGGCACGGATTTTGAAAGTTCAAATCCCTGCAGGGGAGTCCCAACTTAGCCCATGACAAGCTCTCACGGTCAACGAAGGAATAGACCTCCTCCCAAGACGTTCCGATCAGACTCGGTATCTCGGTTCTTCAAGACACTTCGACAGGTTAAAACAAGACCAGCAACACCGCCCGAATGTGCCGACAAATCCCGACAGGAGCTGCACATATCTCATTCTCAGGGCACACTCAAATGAGCAAGACATCGGGTAGGCCACCCCAGAGTTGCCCCTGGTAGCCCCGGACATCGCTCGGTTGGACCAACACTCAGAGGAGCACTGGCCCAGGGGGGGGGGCTAAAATAAGATGACCCTCGGGCTCCGGAAACCCAAGGGAAAAAGAGGCTAGGTTGCAAATGGTAAGACCGAGGTTGGGCATTGCTGGAAAAGCTTTAATCAAGGTGAACTATCAAGGGGTTCCCATTATAACCCAACCACGTAAGGAACGCAAAATCCGGGAACGTAACACCGATATGACGGAAACTATGGCGGCAAGAGTGGAACAAAACACTAGGCGAGAGGCCGAGCCTTCCACCCTTTACCAAGTATATAGATGCATTAAGATATCAAGATAATATAATGATATCCCAACAAGTAAATAAATGTTCCAACAAGGAACGGCCTCCAATCTTCACCTGCAACTAGCAACGCTAGTTGCGGGGCTGAGCAAAGCGGTAACATAGCCAATCAAAGGTTGCTAGGAGATGGTGGGTTAGAGGTTTGACATGGCGATTTGGGAGGCTTGAAAGCAAATGGTAGGCATCGTAGCATTGGCATAGCAAAAGAGCGAGCAATCTAGCATAGCAAAGATAATAGTGATTTCGAGGGTATGATCATCTTGCCTGCAAAGTTGTCAGAGTTGACTGGATCCTCGAAAGCAAACTCAACGGGCTCCTCGTTAGCGAACTCGTCTCCCGGCTCTACCCAAACAAGACAAACAAGCAACAAGGACTCAATCAACGACGTGCGAAGATCAAACAATACGATGCAAGGATGGTATGCTATGCGGGATGCGATGCGGGATGCATATGCAAGAAGTGACAAGGAATGCATGAACCTGGACTCAACTTAGGAATCCAAGTGTGCCACTGGAAAGATGAGAAGAAATCGCTTGAAAACGATATAAAGATCGCCGGAATCGGAGTTACGGTTTGGAAATGGTGAGCAAAACAAATATGACACCGGTCTGCGATTTACAGCAAGTAGCCAACTAAATGCAATGAGATGAACATTCTACAACACCCAAACATGACAACAAAATACATGGCAGGGGTGCATTCAAGATGCTTAACAAAAGTCTAGCACTGAGCTACGGCCAATTCACCCATTAACAGGTTCAAACAAGCATGGAAAAATGCATATGGCAAACAGATTTCAGACTTAGTGAAATTAACACTTGTCTGGAATTTCAGATCAGGTAGCCCTCTTCGGAGCAACAAAACTACATGCTACAGGACCTGAACACGGCAAAGTAAAGCATGGCATGGAGCTACTCAAAGAGCTTAACAAAAGTCCCTTAGTGACCTTGAGCCAAAAGGTATCAGAAAATACAATTGCAAGCATGTGAAAATGGCAAAAACATAATCAGATCACAGACTTTGTGAAAACTGGAGCATGCTAAAAACAGATATCAATTAGGCATGTTTACGAGCTCGATGCACTCTCTACGGAGCAAGTCATGATAAACTAAGCATACATCTGTCAAGAACACACAAAATTTAAGCTAGACATGGCAAGAACAATAGCATAGCATGCACGAATCAACTACAACATCATCGGCAAAATTGCAAACAAGTTGACAATCTGCCAAGATTCACAAAGTAGCAAAAGTAGAGCTCGATTGACTCAAGCTAGCGTGCTCCATAATTTCAAACAAGGACATGGATGGATAGATCAGTACAAGATTAACAAAACTTCCTTACTGAACATCCTCAAAAGAGGCACGGATATCTCGGAAACAACAAGAACATATGGCCATATGAAATAAACAGCCCAAGGACTTGGTGGAATTACTAAGTCCCTGAAATCAGCACTACCAACTGCCTCACTTCGAAAGCTTGCACTAGCCACCACACACATCACAAAAATACGTGGCTTGCACCTCTGGAAAGATGGCAAAACCCTTAACAAAACATATGTAGAGCTCATGGGCATATCATGCACACAATAATCATGGCAAGAATGACAAATATGCAAATGGAGTAGCAGATCTGACAATTATCTCAAGTAGCCCTCTTCTAACAGCATTTCGGGCATCAAGATGAACTCAAATGAAAATGATGCAATGGAATGAAATGATGTACTCTCTGAGATGAACATTTTGATATGCTATATGCCAAAAACGGAGTTACGGATGCGGAGATATGACACGATGAACAGGAGCACTTGAACTAGGAACACCGGGGACTTTGTGAAAAAAACCAACCTCTCTCAGATCTAGGGTTTGCACGGAAACCGAGGCGCGGTCGGGGCACTGTTCACGATGGAGTTGGAGGTCACCGGCGATGGCGTCGGGCGGCGCGGCGACCGGCTTGAGAGAGAGGACGGCGGAGGGCGGCGGGGTCGCCGTACCCGGCTGCGGGGCGGCGAGGCGATGAGGGAAGGCGGCGGGGCGCTGCTCCGGGCGACGAGGCGCGGCTCCGGCCGGACGGTGTCGAGCGGCGCGCGGCGGCTCCGATCGCCGGGGCGGAAAGAGGCGACGGCGGCGGGACGAACGCGGCGGCGGGCGGTAGCGGGCCGCGGGGGCCGGCCTTGGGCTCCCGGGCCGCGCGGTGGGAGGCGGCGGCGGTGACACGTGGCAGCGCCTCAGTGGCCGCGGGCGGCGGCGGCGGCTTGTCCGGCCGGATCGGACATGTCCGGCGCGGTGCGAGCGGATTTTTAGGGTTAGGGACGAGGGGGAGATCCGGATTCGGAGGAGGGGTCTATTTATAGGCATAGAGGGAGCTAGGAGAGTCCAAATGAGGTGCGGTTTTCGGCCACGCAATCGTGATAGAACGCTCTAGATGATGGAGAAGGGTTTGGTGGGTTTTGGGACAAATTGGAGGGGTGTTGGGCTGCAACACACACGAGGCCTTTTCGGTCCCTCGGTTAACCGTTGGAGTATCAAACGAAGTCCAAATGATACGAAACTTGACAGGCGGTCTACCGGTAGTAAACCAAGGCCGCATGGCAAGTCTCGGTCCAATACGGAAATGTTTAATCCCCACACATGAAAGAAATGTAGAAATGACCACCGGAGGAGAACGAAGCGCCGGAATGCAAAACGGACAACGGGGAAAATGCTCGAATGCATGAGATGAACACGTATGCAAATGCAATGCACATGATGACATGATATGAGATGCATGACAACGATAACAACACACGGAGACAAAAACCCGAACCCGAGAAAATAAAATAACTAAACGCCGGAAACGGCAAGAGTTGGAGTACAAATTGGGAAAGTTACACCCGGGGTGTTACAACACTCCACCACTACGAAAGGATCTCGTCCCGAGATCTAGGACTGAAAGAACGCCGGGTACTCAGAAGGGAGGTGATCCTTGCGTTCCCAGGTAGCTTCACGGTCGGAATGGTGTGACCACTTGACTTTGAGGAATTTGATTGACTTATTGCGAGTCTTGCGTTCAGTCTCTTCAAGAATAGCCACTGGGTGCTCACGATAGGAAAGATCTTCTTGGAGCTCAATGTCCTCGAAGTTAACGGTGCGGTCAGGAGTCTTGAAGCACTTTCGGAGCTGAGAGACATGGAACACATCATGAACATTTGCAAAGTTTGAAGGAAGCTCGAGTTGATAGGCAAGATCGCCTCTCTTGCTGACAATCTTGAAAGGTCCCACGTATTTGGGGGCAACCTTCCCTTTGAAACCGAAGCGACGAGTACCTTTCATAGGAGAGACACGGAGGTAAACATGATCTCCGATCTCGAAAGCCAAATCACGGTGCTTACTATCATAGTAGCTCCTCTGACGAGATTGGGCTGCTTTGAGGTTATCACGAATGACTTTGCACATTTCCTCTGCCTCTGTGATTAAGTCATTTCCCAAAAGTTGACGTTCACCGGTTTCAGACCAGTTGAGAGGGGTACGACACTTCCTGCCATACAGAATTTCAAATGGGGCCTTGCCCGAACTTGCTTGGAAACTGTTGTTGTAGGAGAATTCAGCATAAGGAAGACAATCCTCCCACTTCATACCGAAGGAGATCACACAAGCCCTGAGCATATCTTCAAGAATCTGGTTGACACGCTCGACTTGACCGCTAGTTTGAGGATGGAAAGCTGTGCTGAAGCGGATGTTGGTGCCCATGGCCTTCTAAAAAGAATCCCAAAACTTGGAGGTAAAGATGCTGCCACGGTCTGAAGAGATCACTTGAAGAATACCGTGCAGAGAGACAATCCGAGAGGTATAGAGTTCCGCCAATTGAGCTGCAGTGATCGACTCTTTGATAGGCAGAAAGTGAGCCACTTTGGTGAGTTTGTCGATGACAACGAATATAGCATCATTGCCACGCTTGGACTTTGGAAACCCAGTCACGAAGTCCATTTCAATGTGGTCAAACTTCCATTCTGGAATGGCAAGAGGTTGGAGGAGACCAGCTGGCCTTTGATGTTCTTCCTTCACTCTTCTGCAGACATCACACTCATTCACGAATTGAGCAATCTCGCGCTTCATTCGAGTCCACCAATAAGCTTGCTTGAGGTCCTGATACATCTTCGTGCTCCCAGGGTGGATGGAGAGGAGAGAATTGTGAGCCTCGTTCATGATGACTTTACGGAGGTCACCTTTGGGCACAACAATACAATCCTCGAAGAAGAGAGTGTCCTTGTCATCAAGGCGGTAACACTTGTACTTGGGTTGACTCTTGGCAATCCCAATCTTCACCTTTTTCACCATAGCATCAAGAAACTGGGCTTGGCGAATCTGGTCTTCTAAGGTAGGAGAGACTTGAAGGTTGGCGAGAAACCTTGAGGAACAACTTGCAGATTAAGTTTGTGGAAAGCTTCACAAAGCTTGGGTTGATAAGGCTTGAGAATCAGACTGTTGCAGTAAGCCTTTCTGCTCAATGCGTCAGCAATCACATTGGCCTTGCCTGGAGTATACTCGATACTCGGATTATACTCTTGAATCATTTCGACCCATCGAGTTTGCCTCAGGTTGAGATTAGGCTGAGTGAAGATGTACTTGAGACTCTTGTGATCAGTGAAAATGTCCAGTTTTCTTCCCAGTAGAAGATGTCTCCAAGTCAAAAGAGCATGCACAACTGCCGCCAACTCGAGATCATGAGTGGGGTAGTTCTTCTCATTAGGCTTCAACTGGCGAGAGGTATAAGCAACAACTTTCTTCTCTTGCATCAATACTGCGCCAAGACCTTGGAGAGAGGCATCACAAAAGACCTCGTACGGTTTGGATTCATCAGGCGGAGTCAGAACTGGAGCAGTGATCAATTTCTCTTTCAAAGTGTTGAAAGCAATGTCACACTCCGGAGACCAAACATACTTGACATGCTTCTGGAGAAGATTAGAGAGAGGCTTCGCGATCTTAGAAAAGTTTTCAACGAATCTTTAGTAGCTTGCGAGACCGAGGAAGCTACGGAGTTGCTTCACGTTCTGAGGGGGTTCCCAATTCACAATTGCAGACACCTTCTCAGGATTCACGGCAATGCCCTTGGCAGAGATGATATGACCAAGATAAAGAACCTCATCGAGCCAAAATTCACACTTGGAGAACTTGGCGTAGAACTGATGTTCTCTGAGCTTATCAAGCACCAAACGCAAGTGTTTGGCATGATCTTCCTTGTTCTTCGAGAAAACCAGAATGTCGTCGAGATTGACCAAAACGAAGTCATTGGTGTAGGCGTTGAAGATGAAGTTCATCATGCGAGAGAAAGTGGGAGGAGCGTTGACGAGGCCAAAAGACATGACAGTGTATTCATATGAACCATAGTTTGTTCTGAAAGCCGTCTTGGGAATATCTTGCTCACGGATTCGAATCTGATGATAACCCATACGGAGATCAAGCTTGGAGAATACTTGGGCACCTTTGAGTTGTTCAAACAGCTCATTGATGTTGGGAAGTGGGTATTTGTTCTTGATGGTCTTCTTGTTCAATGGACGGTAATCAACACAAAGTCGGTCCGTTCCATCCTTCTTCTTCATAAAAAGAACACCACAACCCCACGGAGAAGAACTAGGCCGGATTAGACCCATTTTCTCTTGAATATTGAGTTGCTTCTTCAGCTCCTTCAACTCTTCAGGTCCGAGCTTGTAAGGACGCTTGCACATAGGTTCCGTGTCGGGCTCAAGATCAATAACGAATTCAACTGGCCCGTGCGGAGGCATTCCTGGAAGCTCTTCTGGAATTTCAGATCAGGTAGCCCTCTTCGGAGCAACAAAACTACATGCTACAGGACCTGAACACGGCAAAGTAAAGCTTGGCATGGAGCTACTCAAAGAGCTTAACAAAAGTCCCTTAGTGACCTTGAGCCAAAAGGTATCAGAAAATACAATTGCAAGCATGTGAAAATGGCAAAAACATAATCAGATCACAGACTTTGTGAAAACTGGAGCATGCTAAAAACAGATATCAATTAGGCATGTTTACGAGCTCGATGCACTCTCTACGGAGCAAGTCATGATAAACTAAGCATACATCTGTCAAGAACACACAAAATTTAAGCTAGACATGGCAAGAACAATAGCATAGCATGCACGAATCAACTACAACATCATCGGCAAAATTGCAAACAAGTTGACAATCTGCCAAGATTCACAAAGTAGCAAAAGTAGAGCTCGATTGACTCAAGCTAGCGTGCTCCATAATTTCAAACAAGGACATGGATGGATAGATCAGTACAAGATTAACAAAACTTCCTTACTGAACATCCTCAAAAGAGGCACGGATATCTCGGAAACAACAAGAACATATGGCCATATGAAATAAACAGCCCAAGGACTTGGTGGAATTACTAAGTCCCTGAAATCAGCACTACCAACTGCCTCACTTCGAAAGCTTGCACTAGCCACCACACACATCACAAAAATACGTGGCTTGCACCTCTGGAAAGATGGCAAAACCCTTAACAAAACATATGTAGAGCTCATGGGCATATCATGCACACAATAATCATGGCAAGAATGACAAATATGCAAATGGAGTAGCAGATCTGACAATTATCTCAAGTAGCCCTCTTCTAACAGCATTTCGGGCATCAAGATGAACTCAAATGAAAATGATGCAATGGAATGAAATGATGTACTCTCTGAGATGAACATTTTGATATGCTATATGCCAAAAACGGAGTTACGGATGCGGAGATATGACACGATGAACAGGAGCACTTGAACTAGGAACACCGGGGACTTTGTGAAAAAAACCAACCTCTCTCAGATCTAGGGTTTGCACGGAAACCGAGGCGCGGTCGGGGCACTGTTCACGATGGAGTTGGAGGTCACCGGCGATGGCGTCGGGCGGCGCGGCGACCGGCTTGAGAGAGAGGACGGCGGAGGGCGGCGGGGTCGCCGTACCCGGCTGCGGGGCGGCGAGGCGATGAGGGAAGGCGGCGGGGCGCTGCTCCGGGCGACGAGGCGCGGCTCCGGCCGGACGGTGTCGAGCGGCGCGCGGCGGCTCCGATCGCCGGGGCGGTAAGAGGCGACGGCGGCGGGACGAACGCGGCGGCGGGCGGTAGCGGGCCGCGGGGGCCGGCCTTGGGCTCCCGGGCCGCGCGGTGGGAGGCGGCGGCGGTGACACGTGGCAGCGCCTCAGTGGCCGCGGGCGGCGGCGGCGGCTTGTCCGGCCGGATCGGACATGTCCGGCGCGGTGCGAGCGGATTTTTAGGGTTAGGGACGAGGGGGAGATCCGGATTCGGAGGAGGGGTCTATTTATAGGCATAGAGGGAGCTAGGAGAGTCCAAATGAGGTGCGGTTTTCGGCCACGCAATCGTGATAGAACGCTCTAGATGATGGAGAAGGGTTTGGTGGGTTTTGGGACAAATTGGAGGGGTGTTGGGCTGCAACACACACGAGGCCTTTTCGGTCCCTCGGTTAACCGTTGGAGTATCAAACGAAGTCCAAATGATACGAAACTTGACAGGCGGTCTACCGGTAGTAAACCAAGGCCGCATGGCAAGTCTCGGTCCAATACGGAAATGTTTAATCCCCACACACGAAAGAAATGTAGAAATGACCACCGGAGGAGAACGAAGCGCCGGAATGCAAAACGGACAACGGGGAAAATGCTCGAATGCATGAGATGAACACGTATGCAAATGCAATGCACATGATGACATGATATGAGATGCATGACAACGATAACAACACACGGAGACAAAAACCCGAACCCGAGAAAATAAAATAACTAAACGCCGGAAACGGCAAGAGTTGGAGTACAAATTGGGAAAGTTACACCCGGGGTGTTACAACACTCCACCACTACGAAAGGATCTCGTCCCGAGATCTAGGACTGAAAGAACGCCGGGTACTCAGAAGGGAGGTGATCCTTGCGTTCCCAGGTAGCTTCACGGTCGGAATGGTGTGACCACTTGACTTTGAGGAATTTGATTGACTTATTGCGAGTCTTGCGTTCAGTCTCTTCAAGAATAGCCACTGGGTGCTCACGATAGGAAAGATCTTCTTGGAGCTCAATGTCCTCGAAGTTAACGGTGCGGTCAGGAGTCTTGAAGCACTTTCGGAGCTGAGAGACATGGAACACATCATGAACATTTGCAAAGTTTGAAGGAAGCTCGAGTTGATAGGCAAGATCGCCTCTCTTGCTGACAATCTTGAAAGGTCCCACGTATTTGGGGGCAACCTTCCCTTTGAAACCGAAGCGACGAGTACCTTTCATAGGAGAGACACGGAGGTAAACATGATCTCCGATCTCGAAAGCCAAATCACGGTGCTTACTATCATAGTAGCTCCTCTGACGAGATTGGGCTGCTTTGAGGTTATCACGAATGACTTTGCACATTTCCTCTGCCTCTGTGATTAAGTCATTTCCCAAAAGTTGACGTTCACCGGTTTCAGACCAGTTGAGAGGGGTACGACACTTCCTGCCATACAGAATTTCAAATGGGGCCTTGCCCGAACTTGCTTGGAAACTGTTGTTGTAGGAGAATTCAGCATAAGGAAGACAATCCTCCCACTTCATACCGAAGGAGATCACACAAGCCCTGAGCATATCTTCAAGAATCTGGTTGACACGCTCGACTTGACCGCTAGTTTGAGGATGGAAAGCTGTGCTGAAGCGGATGTTGGTGCCCATGGCCTTCTAAAAAGAATCCCAAAACTTGGAGGTAAAGATGCTGCCACGGTCTGAAGAGATCACTTGAAGAATACCGTGCAGAGAGACAATCCGAGAGGTATAGAGTTCCGCCAATTGAGCTGCAGTGATCGACTCTTTGATAGGCAGAAAGTGAGCCACTTTGGTGAGTTTGTCGATGACAACGAATATAGCATCATTGCCACGCTTGGACTTTGGAAACCCAGTCACGAAGTCCATTTCAATGTGGTCAAACTTCCATTCTGGAATGGCAAGAGGTTGGAGGAGACCAGCTGGCCTTTGATGTTCTTCCTTCACTCTTCTGCAGACATCACACTCATTCACGAATTGAGCAATCTCGCGCTTCATTCGAGTCCACCAATAAGCTTGCTTGAGGTCCTGATACATCTTCGTGCTCCCAGGGTGGATGGAGAGGAGAGAATTGTGAGCCTCGTTCATGATGACTTTACGGAGGTCACCTTTGGGCACAACAATACAATCCTCGAAGAAGAGAGTGTCCTTGTCATCAAGGCGGTAACACTTGTACTTGGGTTGACTCTTGGCAATCCCAATCTTCACCTTTTTCACCATAGCATCAAGAAACTGGGCTTGGCGAATCTGGTCTTCTAAGGTAGGAGAGACTTGAAGGTTGGCGAGAAACCTTGAGGAACAACTTGCAGATTAAGTTTGTGGAAAGCTTCACAAAGCTTGGGTTGATAAGGCTTGAGAATCAGACTGTTGCAGTAAGCCTTTCTGCTCAATGCGTCAGCAATCACATTGGCCTTGCCTGGAGTATACTCGATACTCGGATTATACTCTTGAATCATTTCGACCCATCGAGTTTGCCTGAGGTTGAGATTAGGCTGAGTGAAGATGTACTTGAGACTCTTGTGATCAGTGAAAATGTCCAGTTTTCTTCCCAGTAGAAGATGTCTCCAAGTCTAAAGAGCATGCACAACTGCCGCCAACTCGAGATCATGAGTGGGGTAGTTCTTCTCATTAGGCTTCAACTGGCGAGAGGTATAAGCAACAACTTTCTTCTCTTGCATCAATACTGCGCCAAGACCTTGGAGAGAGGCATCACAAAAGACCTCGTACGGTTTGGATTCATCAGGCGGAGTCAGAACTGGAGCAGTGATCAATTTCTCTTTCAAAGTGTTGAAAGCAATGTCACACTCCGGAGACCAAACATACTTGACATGCTTCTGGAGAAGATTAGAGAGAGGCTTCGCGATCTTAGAAAAGTTTTCAACGAATCTTTAGTAGCTTGCGAGACCGAGGAAGCTACGGAGTTGCTTCACGTTCTGAGGGGGTTCCCAATTCACAATTGCAGACACCTTCTCAGGATTCACGGCAATGCCCTTGGCAGAGATGATATGACCAAGATAAAGAACCTCATCGAGCCAAAATTCACACTTGGAGAACTTGGCGTAGAACTGATGTTCTCTGAGCTTATCAAGCACCAAACGCAAGTGTTTGGCATGATCTTCCTTGTTCTTCGAGAAAACCAGAATGTCGTCGAGATTGACCAAAACGAAGTCATTGGTGTAGGCGTTGAAGATGAAGTTCATCATGCGAGAGAAAGTGGGAGGAGCGTTGACGAGGCCAAAAGACATGACAGTGTATTCATATGAACCATAGTTTGTTCTGAAAGCCGTCTTGGGAATATCTTGCTCACGGATTCGAATCTGATGATAACCCATACGGAGATCAAGCTTGGAGAATACTTGGGCACCTTTGAGTTGTTCAAACAGCTCATTGATGTTGGGAAGTGGGTATTTGTTCTTGATGGTCTTCTTGTTCAATGGACGGTAATCAACACAAAGTCGGTCCGTTCCATCCTTCTTCTTCATAAAAAGAACACCACAACCCCACGGAGAAGAACTAGGCCGGATTAGACCCATTTTCTCTTGAATATTGAGTTGCTTCTTCAGCTCCTTCAACTCTTCAGGTCCGAGCTTGTAAGGACGCTTGCACATAGGTTCCGTGTCTGGCTCAAGATCAATAACGAATTCAACTGGCCCGTGCGGAGGCATTCCTGGAAGCTCTTCTGGAAAGACGTCTTGATATTCGCAAACGACTAGAATTTGCGAGATAGCAACCAGTTCACACTTCTCATTGTGAGAAAACAGGCGGATGGTATCATCACGAGCGGCAAAGACAATTACATCCTCAGACGAATGAGTCAATTGAATCTGCCTGGCTGCACAATCAAGCTGAGCCTTGTGCTTAGAAAGCCAATCCATCCCGAGAATAAGATCAATATCCGAGTTGCCAAGAGCCATAGGAGAAGAAAGGAACTTGTAGTCTCCCAAGGTGATAGTAACATCCGGAGCCATCATTTTGGTGTTCATGAATAAACCCGGAGAAGAAACCGCTATCGGCTTAGGCAAATCAATAGTATGCACATCATGCATGGATGCAAAAGGCTTCGATAAAAATGATAAAGATGCACCAGTGTCAAAAAGAACTCTTGCGGGAATGTCATTAATAGGAAGGTTACCCATGATCACATCTGGTGAGTCCTCTGCCTGAGCTGCATTCAGCAAGTTGACCTTGGCAGACTTGGTGTTATGCTTGACCATAGCTGTACTTGCCGATCTGACAGGAGGAGGAGGAGGAAGACGCCTCTGGTTGAATCACTTGTTGGCATAATGGCCCTTCTATTGGCACTTGTTGCACGTGACCTCTGAAAGCGGATGGTGGTATGGAGCACTCGATCTTGGAGGTTGAGACGAAGTCTTGTTCTGAAAGCCAGGGTTGGGTGGGTGGGAAGATCCACTGCCACCTTTGCTCTTCTGTTGATACGGCTGACGGAACGGAGGAGGAGGAAGCCAATACTTCTGCTTCTTGGCCACGTGAGTAGAGGAAGATGGAGTAATATCTCTGACTCGTTTCTTGGAAGCATCACACCTCAACTGAGCAGCCTCTTGCTTCAATGCCATGTTGTAGAACTCATCGTACCTCAAGGGCTCAAAGAGAACAAGAGCTAGCTGAATTTCTTCTCTGAGACCACCTCTGAACTGGTATATCATGCTCTTCTCATCAGGGACGTCCTGCTTGGCAAAGCGGGCAAGCTTCTGAAACAACTTGTTGTAGTCATAGACAGACAAAGAGCCTTGCTTCAGATTGCGGAATTCCTCACGCTTGCTTTCAACCACGCTCTAAGGGATATGGTGAGCTCTGAAATCTTGACGGAATTCATCCCAAGTGATAACACATCCACCTCTGGAGTCCTTGTACTGCTGGAACCATTCTGCAGCTTGATTTTGAGTTGGAAGGAAGCGAACTTGACAAAGTCTTCAGGCCTGACGTTACTGCACTCGAAATGCTTGCACAGATCCACAAGCCAATCGTCATCATCGGTTGCCTCAACACAATTGCTGAAAGTCTTTGGCCCATTAGCAAGGAACTGGTTGAGTGTAGCAGAGTGATTCTGATTGTTGCCTTGGTTCCCTTGGTTGCCTTGATTGCGCTCTTGGAGAATTTGCATGATCAACTGTGTGTTTGCATTGGTTGCGGCCATCACAGCTTGCCATGCCTCCGGAGGAGGTGGAGGTGGTGGCGGATCAGGATTCGGAGTCGTGCGCGTTGGAGGAGCCATCCTGAAAAGGTTGACCACCATTAGCACATAGACAGATAAAATGAAGCTGAATCCAACGGAATGAAAATTGCAACATATAGTCTTCACATCCGAACAAAATGAACGAATGCATTCCTCTTGAAATGGTCACATATCCATAAATTGAGAAGCCACTTAGAATTTAGGTAGAGAAATAAATCAACAAGGTACGGATCAAGAACGAATAATCGGTAAGAAATCCCAATCTCAAACCCATATCCGTGGAAGTAGAACTAGAGCTATGAGAATTCCCACCTATGAAACTCCTGAACCTTTCCGGTTATGCAATCAGGTGTTGGGGATACAGGGGAAGCATAATATCTCACCTAATTCTAGAAAATCCTACATCTAGCTGTATCCATCCTTCAACACATAACCGAGAAAAACTTCGGAAACCATCTACCTCAACCTTCGAAAAGCATCCGTTATACAAGTTATGGCGATACTCCCGAACTCCCGCCCCAGTACTGGGTGGCGTCGAGGTTATCTCACCAACGAACTGCATAAAAGAGATTTTCGATGTCAGCGTACTAAACTCAGGTATTCCAGAATTGCAACGATAAAATTATGACGACAACACCTCAGAGCTCAACTCCCCGGGACACTACCACAAAACCCCTGACAGGAGGCACCAAGACAATGTTCTCATCATAAAACCATCGAAACGATTCCAAGATACCCGCGTGATCCTAAATTTTTTTTAGTGAAATTTGAGAAGAGAAGAGTCAAAACTCTACGTCAGGGTGCCTTACCAGAGCGATGAGGAGACTGGGAAGTAAAAAGAATTCCTAAACTCTCCGATATATAATTCCTAATTGACTCAAAACATTTTTCTAGACACAACTCGACTGCTAAAAACGATCAAGCAATGGGGCTCCGAAGGTCGGGGAAGGCTCTGATTACCAACTTATAACACCCTCGATGCGACTATAGCTCCCACGTGTCGAGGCACGACTTAGAGACATAATCGCACTGAAAGCATATGTCGCAAGTAAGGTAATTTTTACACATCCCATGTAATATAATAATAAAGGGGAGATAACATAGTTGGCTTACACTCGCCACGTCAATCAAGGTACATAAATAACATTACATCATCCAAACACTCATGGCCCGACTACGGCGCCAAAATAAAAGATAACCCAACATGTGACACGGTCCCGATAACCCCCAACTGGGCACCACTACTGATCATCAGGAAAGGAAACATAATAACGCCGAGAGTCCTCGTCGAACTCCCACTTGAGCTCGAGCGCGTCACCTGGAGCGGAAACATCAGGCCCTGCATGTGGTGTAATAGTAATCTGTGAGCCACAGGGACTCAGCAATCTCGCACCCTCGCGATCAAGACTATTTAAGCTTATAGGTAAGGCAAGGTAAGAATATATGTGGAGCTGCAGCAAGCGACTAGCATAATATGGTGGCTATCCTATTCGCGAAAGAGAGCGAGAAGAGGAGGCAAAGCGCGAGCGAGAAACTAGAGGACAACCTGCGCAAGCATTACTCCAACACCGTGTCCACTTCCTGGACTCCGCCGAGAAGAGGCCATCACGGTAACACACTCAGTTGATTCATTTTAATTAAGTTAAGGTTCAAGTTATCTACAACCGGACATTAACAAATTCCCATCCGCCCATAACCGTGGGCACGACTTTCGAAAGTTCAAATCCTTGCAGGGGAGTCCCAACCTAGCCCATGACAAGCTCTCACGGTCAACGAAGGAATAGACCTCCTCCCAAGACGTTCCGATCAGACTCGGTATCTCGGTTCTTCAAGACACTTCGACAGGTTAAAACAAGACCAGCAACACCGCTCGAATGTGCCGACAAATCCCGATAGGAGCTGCACATATCTCGTTCTCAGGGCACACTCAGATGAGCAGGACGTCGGGTAGGCCAGCCCAGAGTTGCCCCTGGTAGCCCCGGACATCGCTCGGTTGGACCAACACTCAGAGGAGCACTGGCCCAGGGGGGGGCTAAAATAAGATGACCCTCGGGCTCCGGAAACCCAAGGGAAAAAGAGGCTAGGTTGCAAATGGTAAGACCGAGGTTGGGCATTGCTGGAAAAGCTTTAATCAAGGTGAACTATCAAGGGGTTCCCATTATAACCCAACCGCGTAAGGAACGCAAAATCCGGGAACATAACACCGATATGACGGAAACTATGGCGGCAAGAGTGGAACAAAACACTAGGCGAGAGGCCGAGATTTCCACCCTTTACCAAGTATATAGATGCATTAAGATAACAAGATAATATAATGATATCCCAACAAGTAAATAAATGTTCCAACAAGGAACGGCCTCCAATCTTCACCTGCAACTAGCAACGCTATAAGAGGGGCTGAGCAAAGCGGTAACATAGACAATCAATGGTTTGCTAGGACATGGTGGGTTAGAGGTTTGATATGGCAATTTTGGAGGCTGTAAGCAAATGGTAGGCATCGTAGCATTGGCATAGCAAAAGAGCGAGCAATCTAGCTTAGCAAAGATAGTAGTGATTTCGAGGGTATGATCATCTTACCTGCAAAGTTGTCAGAGTTGACTGGATCCTCGAAAGCAAACTCAACGGGCTCCTCGTTAGAGAACTCGTCTCCCGTCTCTACCCAAACAAGACAAACAAGCAACAAGGACTCAATCAACCACGTGCAAAGATCAAACAATACGATGCAAGGATAGTATGCTATGCGGGATGCATATGCAAGAAGTGACAAGGAATGCATGAACCTTGCCTCAACTTAGGAATCCAAGTGTGCCACTGGAAAGATGATAAGAAATCGCTTGAAAATGATATAAAGATCGCCGGAATCGGAGTTACGATTTGGAAATGGCAAGCAAAACAAATATGACACCGGTCTGCGATTTACAGCAAGTAGCCAACTAAATGCAATGAGATGAACATGCTACAACACCCAAACATGACAACAAAATACATGGCAGGGATTCATTCAAGATTCTTAACAAAAGTCTAGCACTGAGATACGGCCAATTCACCCATTAACAGGTTCAAACAAGCATGGCAAAAATGCATATGGCAAACAGATTTCAGACTTAGTGAAATTAACACTTGTCTGGAATTTCAGATCAGGTAGCCCTCTTCGGAGCAACAAAACTACATGCTACAGGACTTGAACATGGCAAAGTAAAGCATGGCATGGAGATACTCAAAGAGCTTATCAAAATTCCCTTAGTGACCTTGAGCCAAAAGGGATCAGAAAATACAATTGCAAGCATGTGAACATGGGAAAAACATAATCAGATCACAGACTTAGTGAAAACTGGAGCATGCTGAAAACAGATATCAATTAGGCATGTTTACGAGCTCGATGCACTCGCTACGGAGCAAGTCATGATAAACTAAGCATACATCTGTCAAGAACACACAAAATGCAAGCTAGTCATGGCAAGAACAATATCATAGAATGCACGGATCAACTACAACAACATCGGCAAAATTGCAAACAAGTTGACAATCTGCCCAGATTCACAAAGTAGCAAAAGTAGAGCTCGATTGACTCAAGCTGGGGTGTTCCATAATTGCAAACAAGGACATGGATGGATAGCTCACTACAAGATTAACAAAACTTCCTTAATTATCATCCTCAAAAGAGGCACGGATCTCTCGAAAACAACAAGAACATATGGCCATATGAAATAAACAGCCCAAGGACTTAGTGGAATTACTAAGTCCCTGAAATCAGCACTACCAAGTGCCTCACTTCGCAAGCTTGCACTAGCCACCACACACATCACAAAAATACATGGGTTGCACCTCTGGAAAGATGGCAAAACCCTTAACAAAACATATGTAGAGCTCATGGGCATATCATGCACACAATAATCATGGCAAAAATGACAAATATGCAAATGGAGTAGCAGATCTGACAATTATCTCAAGTATCCCTCTTCTAACAGCATTTAGGGCATCAAGATGAACTCAAATGAAAATGATGCAATAGAATGAAATGATGTACTCTCTGAGATGAACATTTGGATATGCTATATGCCAAAAACGGAGTTACGGATGCGGAGATACGACACGATGAACAGGAGCACTTGAACTAGGAAAACCGGGGACTTTGTGAAAAAAA
Source organism: Triticum urartu (assembly GCF_056163025.1). Taxonomy (NCBI): domain Eukaryota; kingdom Viridiplantae; phylum Streptophyta; class Magnoliopsida; order Poales; family Poaceae; genus Triticum; species Triticum urartu. Next base: position 302,771,533 of record NC_141876.1, read on the forward strand.
TCAACCTCTCTCAGATCTAGGGTTTGCACGGAAACCGAGGCATGGTCGGGGCACTGTTCATGACGGAGTTGGAGGTCGCCGGCGATGGCGTCGGGCGGCACGGCGACCGGCTTGAGGGAGAGGACGGCGGAGGGCGGCGGGGTCGCCGGACCCGGCCGCGGGGCGGCAAGGCGACGAGGGAAGGTAGCGGGGCACTGCTCCGACCGGCCGGCGTCGAGCGGTGCGCGGCGGCTCCGGTCGCCGGGGCAGAAAGGTGCGACGGCGGCGGGACGAACGTGGCGGCGGCGGGCGGTAGCGGGCCGCGGGGGCCGGCCTTGGGCTCCCGGGCCGCGCGGTGGGAGGCGGCGGCGGTGACACGTGGCGGCGCCTCAGTGGCCGCGGGCGGCGGCGGCGGCTTGTCCGGCCGGATCGGACATGTCCGGCACGGTGCGAGCGGATTTTTAGGGTTAGGGACGAGGGGGAGATCCGGATTCGGAGGAGGGGTCTATTTATAGGCATAGAGGGAGCTAGGACAGTCCAAATGAGGTGCGGTTTTCGGCCACGCGATCATGATAGAACGCTCTAGATGATGGAGAAGGGTTTGGTGGGTTTTGGGCCAAATTGGAGGGGTGTTGGGCTGCAACACACACGAGGCCTTTTCGGTCCCTCGGTTAACCGTTGGAGTATCAAACGAACTCCAAATGATACGAAACTTGACAGGCGGTCTACCGGTAGTAAACCAAGGCTGCATGGCAAGTCTCGGTCCAATCCGGAAATATTTAATCCCCACACACGAAAGAAAGGTAGAAATGACTACCGGAGGAGAACGAAGCGCCGGAATGCAAAACGGACAATGGGGAAAATGCTCGAATGCATGAGATTAACACGTATGCAAATGCAATGCACATGATGACATGATATGAGATGCATGACAACGATAACAACACACGGAGAAAAAAACCCGAACCCGAGAAAATAATATAACTAAACGCCGGAAACGGCAAGAGTTTGAGTACAAATTGGAAAAGTTACATCCGGGGTGTTACACGAAATGTCTTGTAACCGGGATACCCAGACTGATTAGGTCTTTCTGGGAGAAGGAATATCCTTCGTTGACCATGAGAGCTTGTGATGGGCTAAGTTGGGACACCCCGGCAGGGTATAAACTTTTGAGAGCCATGCCCGCGATTATGTGGCAGATGGGAATTTGTTAATATCCGGTTGTAGAGAACTTGACACTTGACTTAATTAAAATGAATCAACCACGTGTGTAGGCATGATGGTTTCTTTTCGACGTAGTCCGGGAAGTGAACACGGCCTTGTGTTATGCTTGAATGTAAGTAGTTTTAGGATCACTTCTAGCTTCTCGACCGTTGCGTTGCTTCTCTTCTCGCTCTTATTTGCGTATGTTAGCCACCATATTTGCTTAGCACTTGCTCCAGCTCCACCTCATTATCGCGGGTGTGAGATTGCTGAGTCCTCGTGACTCACAGATACTTCCAAATAGCTGCAGGTGCTAATGATACCAGTGCAGATGATGCTACCGAACTTAAGTGGGAGTTCGACGAGGATCTGGGTCGTTACTATGTTTCATTTGCTGATGATCAGTAGTGGAGCCTAGTTGAGACGATCGACGATCTAGCATTTGGGGTTACCTTCTTTTATTTTGGTTCCGTAGTCGGACCTTGATTGTACTCTGGATGATGTATGTTTAACTTGTATTTGAGTGAAGTGGCGGTTGTAAGCCAACTCTTTATCCCTTTCTTACTCAGTACATGGGATTGTATGAAGATTACCCCTCTTGCGACAAAACCACCATGCGGTTATGCCTCTAAGTCATGCCTCGACACGTGGGAGATATAGCCGCATTGTTGGTGTTACAATTTGGTATCAGAGCCATCCCCGACTTAGGATCCCCCTGCTTGATCGAATCACTAACGTTGTTGAGTCTAGAACAAAATGTTTTGAGTCTTAGGATTTTATATATCGGAGAATAGGATTATTTTTACTCCCCAGTCCCTTCGTCGCTCTGGTGAGGCCTCCTGACGTAGAAGTTTTGACTCTCCTCTCCTCAAATTTCATGAATTTTTTTAGGATAACGCGGGTATTTTGGAATCGTTCCGATATTCTTGTGACGAGAACATTGTTCTTGGTGCCTCCTGACATTTAGGAGTTGTGGCAGTGTCCCGGGGAGTTCAGCTCCGAGGTGTTGTCGTCACAATTTTATCGTTGCAATTCTGGAATACCTGAGTTTGCCGGCATCGAAAATCTCTTTTATGCAGTTGTTGGTGAGATAACCTCGACGCCACCCAGTACTAGGGCGGGAGTTCAGGAGTATTGCCATAACTCGTATAACGGATGCTTTTCGAAGGTTGAGGTACATGATTTCCGAAGGTTTCTTGGTTACGTGTTGAAGGATGGATACAGCTGGATGTAGGAATTGTTAGTTTTGGGTGACATATTATGCTTCCCCTGTATCCCCAACACCTGATTGCATAACCAGAAAGTTTTGGGAGTTTTATAGGTTGGAATTCAAGTAGCTCTAGTATTTCTTCCCACATATATTTGGTTTGTGATTGGGTAATCCTTACCAGTTATTTGTTCATATTCGTACCTTGTTGCTTTATTCATCTACCTTTATCTAAGTGGCTTCTCAACTTTATGGACGTGTGATGATTTACTTTGGAATTCATTTGTTCATCCTTGTTCGAATGATTATTGTGAAGACTATATGTTGCAATTTCGATCCATTGATTCAGCTTGTCTATCTGTTTATCAAGATTCTAACGGATGTCACCCTCTTTACGATGGCTCCTCCAATGCTCCAGAATTCGAACTGCAATGATGGAGATCAGTCGAACCCGCCGCCACCACCTCCACCTCCGGAGGCATGGCAAGCTGTCATCGCAGCCACCAACGCCAACACTCATATGCTTTTGCAACTCTTGCAAGAGCGCAACCAAGGGTAAGGCAACCAAGGAAATCAAGGCCAAGGCAACAATCAACCTCAGTTTGCTACCCTCAACTAGTTCCTCGCAAACCAGCCGAAGTCCTTTAGCAACTGTGTTGAGGCCACAGACGCCGCCGACTGGCTCATGGACATCTACAAGCATTTTGAATGTAGCAATGTCAGGCCCGAGGACAAGGTCAAGTTTGCTTTGTTTCAACTCAAGGACCAAGCTGCTGAGTGGTATCAACAATACAGAGATTCCAGAGGAGGTCGTGTGATTACCTGGGATGATTTTCGTCGAGACTTCAAAGCTCATCACATCCCACCAAGTTTTGCTGAGAGCAAGCGTGAGGAGTTCTGCAATCTCAAGCAAGGCAGCATGTCCGTGTATCAATACAATATCCAGTTTCAGAAACTTGCTCACTTAGCTAAACAAGACGTTCCTGATGAAAACAGTATGATCTATCAATTCAGAGGTGGCCTCAGAGAGGATCTGTAGTTAGCTCTCATGCTTCTTGAGCCGACTAAGTTCGATCAATTCTATAACATGGCACTAAAGCAAGAAGCTGCTCAGCTCAAGTGTGAGGCTTCTAAGAAGAGAGTCAGGGATGCAGTTCAGTCTTCTTCTTCATCAGAAGTGGCAGCTAAGCAACAGAAGTTCTGGTTGCCTCCTCCTCCGTTTCCCCAGCCCTACCAGCAGAAGAGCAAAGGTGGCAATGGATCTTCCGACCCACCCAACCCAGGCTATCAGAACAAAGATCAGTCTCAAACTCCAAGGTCAAGTGCTCCTTATCATCATCCACTCTCAGAGGTTACTTGCAACAAGTGTCAGCAGAAAGGGCACTATGCAAACAAGTGCTTCAACCAAAGGCGCCTTCCGCCTCCTCCTCCTGTGAGATATTCCAGCAATGCAGTGGTCAAGCATAATCCCAAGCATGCTAAGGTGAACATGATGAATGCAACTCAGGCAGAGGATTCTTCAGATGTGATCATGGGTAACCTTCTAGTTAACTCTATTCCTCCAATAGTTCTTTTCGACACTAGTGCATCACATTGTTTCATGTCAAGACCATTTTTTGCCAAGCATGAATTCACTTATTCTCATTTGGGTAAACCCATGGATATCGTTTCTTCGGGTAAACAATTGAGTGCCAGTTTGGTGGCTCCCGATGCTTCAATCAAGATGGGAAACTATAAATTTTGGCGGGGAGAGAGAGGAGGCGCGGTGGAGGGGAGCTGAGGGCGACATGGCGGCGCCTGGTTGGCTAGAAGCGGCGGCGGGCATGACGTGGCGGCCGCCGATTGGCCGGAGCGATGTGAAGGCGGGGGTGGACATGTCCGGCGGCGGAGGAAGAAATGTCCAGCAGCGCGAGGAGAGACTAGGCTAGGGTTCATCCGCGAATTTTGAATGGGGAGGACATATTTATAGGTAGGAGGAGTTTGGAGTGTCCAAATGGAGTGTAGTCTTCGACCACGCGATCGTGATCCGACGACGGAGGACATGGGAGTGGTTTGGATGGGTTATTGGGCCGTTTTGTAGGGGTGTTGGGCTGCAACACACACGAGGCCTTTGCGGTACCCCGGTTAACCGTTGGAGCATCAAACGGACTCCAAATGGCACGAAACTTGACAGGCGGTCTACCGTTGGTGTACCAAGGCCGCTTGGCAAATATCGGTCCATTCCGAGAATGTTTAACACCCGCACAGGAAAAGAGACAAAAGGGGGCGCCGAAGGACGTAGGAATGTCGGAATGCAAAACGGACAACGGGGAAAATGCTCGGATGCATGAGACGAACGCGTATGCAAATGCGATGCACATGATGACAAGATATGAGATGCATGACATGAACAAAAAGCAAAACGAAGACAAAACCCAACCACGAGGGGATCTCATAACTTAAAGCAGAAAATGGCAAGAGTCGGAGTACAAATATGGAAAGTTGTATCCGGGGCGTTACAGAAAGCCAGTGAGAAAGTCCATCTCGATATGATCAAACTTCCATTCTAGAATAGCAATAGGTTGTTGGAGACCAGCTGGTTGTTGATGTTCTGCTTTCAACCTTTGACAGACATCACATTCATTCACGAATTGAGCAATTTCTCACTTCATGCGAGTCCACCAATACGACTGCTGAGGTCATGGTACATCTTCGAACTGCCTGGGTGGATGGAAAGAAGAAAATTGTGCGCTTCGTTCATTATGACCTTCCTTAGATCGCCCTTGGGAACCACTAGTAGGTCATCAAAGAATAAGGTGTCCTTGTCATCAATGCAATAACACTTGTATTTGGGAAGGCCCTTGGCAATACCATCTTTCAGCTTCTTCAACATGGTATCAAGGAGTTGTGCCTCACGAATTTGGTCTTCCAAAGTTGGAGTGACTTGAAGGTCGGCAAGAAAACCCTGAGGCATAGCTTGGAGTTTGAGCTTGTGGAAAGCTTCACAAAGATCCGGTTGGAATGGCTTGAGAATTAAGCTATTGCAATAAGCCTTTCTGCTCAAAGCATCTGCAATCACATTCGCCTTGCCTGGAGGATATTCAATGCTGGGATTATACTCTTGAATCATTTCGACCCAACGAGTTTGCCGGAAGTTGAGGTTGGGTTGAGTGATGATATATTTGAGGCGCTTGTGATCAGTGAAAATGTCCACTTGCCTACCAAACAAAAGATGTCTCCAGGTGATTAATGCATGGACAACTACCGCCAACTCAAGATCGTGAGTGGGGCAGTTCCTTTCGTTTGGCTTCAACTCTCGATAAGTATAAGCCACAACTTTCTTCTCTTGCATTAAGACTGCACCGAGACCTTGCAACGAAGCATCACATAAAACTTGGTAAGGCTTGGACTCATTAGGAGGAGTAAGGACGGGAGCTATGACGAGTTTCTCTTTGAGAGTATTGAAGGCAATGTCACACTCAGGTGTCCAGGAGTACTTGACATGCTTCTGGAGGTGGTTGGAAAGAGGCTTAGCAATTTTTGAGAAGTTTTCCACAAACCTTCTGCAATAGCTTGCGAGCCCAAGGAAACTACGGAGCTGCTTGACATTCTGAGGAGGCTCCCAGTTCACTATTGCAGAAATCTTCTCCAGATTAACAGAAATGCCCTTGGCGGAGATGATGTGACCAAGGTAAACAACTTCATCAAGCCAAAATTCACATTTAGAGAACTTTGCGTAGAATTGATACTCTCTGAGATTGTCGAGCACCCATCGCAAATGCTTGGCATGATCCTTTTTATTCTTGGAGAAAACCAGGATATCGTCGAGATACACCAGGACAAATTCATTGGTTTAGGGGTTGAAGATGAAGTTCATCATGCGAGAGAATGTTGGAGGGGCATTTGCAAGCCTGAAAGACATGACAGTGTATTCATAAGAACCAAAGCTCGTTCTGAATATTGTCTTTGGGATATCTTCTTCACGAATGCGAATCTAGTGATACCCCATACGGAGGGTAAGCTTGGAAAACACCTTTGCACCTTTGAGTTGCTCGAATAACTCGTTGATATTGGGAAGTGGTTATTTGTTCTTGATTGTCTTCGTGTTCAATGGGCGGTAATCGACGCAAAGTCATTCCGTGCATCCTTCTTCTGGACAAAGAGAACACCACATCTCCAAGGAGATGAACTTGGTCTGATCAGATCCAGACGTTCTTGTTAATCGAGCTGTTTCTTCAATTCTTTCAACTCTTTTGGCCCAAGCTTGTATGGGCGCTTGCAAACGGGTTCTGTACTGGGCTCAAGATCAATAACAAACTCGACTGGCCGGTGAGGAGGCATACGCGGAAGCTCTTCAGGAAAGACAACTTGATACTCACAAACAGCTGGAATCTCAGAAATAGCATTGATCTTGCCTGTCTCATTGAGAGAGAAAAACCGAATGGTTTCATCTTGACCAGCAAAGATGATTACTTCTTCAAACAGATGCGTCAATTTAATCTCCTTTTCAGGACCATCAAGAAAGGCCTGGTGTTAGAAAGCCAATCCATGCCAAGAATGAGATCAATATCGGAATCGCCGAGTAAAATTGGGGAAGCCAGGAATTTATAATTTCCCATCTTGATGTTGACATCGGGAACTATCAAGCGAGAATTCATGATCTTCCCCGGAGAGACAATGGATAAAGGCTTGGCTAATAACTTAGGCATCAAGTCATGCAACTCATAAAAAGGTCTTGATATGAAAGAATGCGATGCACCTGAATCAAACAATACTTTTGCCGGAAAAGAATTAACTGAGAGGTTACCCATGATCACATCTGAAGAATCCTCTGCTTGAGCTGCATTCATCATGTTCACCTTTGCGAACATTGGATTGTGCTTGAAAACTGCGTTGCTTGAAGACATCATAGGAGGAGGGGGAAGGCACCACTGGTGCACTTGTTTGCATAGTGACCTTTCTGACCTCACTTGTTGCAAGTAACCCTTGAGAGCGAGCGATGATAAGGAGGAGGAGGACCACCTGTCCTTGGAGCCTAAGTCTAAGACTTGTTTTGATAGCCTGGGTTGGGTGGGTGGGAAGATCCACCACCACCCAAGTACTTTTGCTAGTAGGGCTGGCAAAATGGAGGAGGTGGAAGCCAGAACTTATGCTGCTTAGCTGCCACTTGAGAGGAAGAGGAAGACTGGATTACATCCCTGAGTCTCTTCTTTGAAGCCTCACACTTGAGTTGGGCAGCTTCTTGCTTGAGCGCCATGTTGTAGAAGTGATCGAACTGAGTAGGCTCAACAAGAACGAGAGCTAGCTGTAGATCCTCTCTAAGGCCACCCCTGAAGTGGTAGATCATACTCTTCTCATTCAGGAACATCTTGCCTTGCAAAGCGAGCAAGATTCTGAAACTTGATGCTATATTGATAGACGGACATGCTTCCTTGCTTGAGATTGCGGAATTCCTCACGCTTTCTCTCGACAACACTTGTTAGAATGTGATGAGCTCGAAAGTCCTGGCAGAAGTCAGTCCAGGTAATCACTCGACCCCCTCTAGAGTCTTTGTACTACTGATACCAATCTACTGCTTGGTCCTTGAGCTGAAAGGAAGCGAACTTGACGTAGTCCTTAGGCCTGACATTGCTTCATTCAAAATGCTTGTTGATGTCCACGAGCCAATCATCAACGTCCATGGCCTCAGCACAAGCACTGAAAGACTTTGGCTGAGTTGCAAGAAACTGGTTGAGGGTAGCAAACGAAGGTTGATTGTCGTTGTTGCCTTGACCTTGGTTCCCTTGGTTGCCTTGGCCTTGATTCCGCTCTTGTATGAGCTGAATCAACATCCAAGTGTTGGCGTTGGTGGCCGCCATCAAAGCTTGCCATGCCTCCGGAAGTGGAGGAGGTGGCGGAGGGTTGGACTGCTCTGCATCAATATGTTCCGGATACAGACGCGTTGGGGGAGCCATCCTAAAGAAGGTAACATCCGTTAGAACTACCACAGAAATGATAGACAAGCCGAATCAACGGATAGACATGTGCAACATATAGTCTTCACAATAAGCATCCGAATAGAGATTGAATGAATGCATTCCACAGTTAACATTACACGACCATTAGGGTGAGAAGCCACTTAGGCAAAGGTTGATGAATGAAACAACAAGGTATGACTAGAACAAATAAATGGTAAGGATCTCCCTATCCCGTAACAATTATCTGTCGGAAAAATAACTAAGAGATACTTGAATTCCCACCTATTAGCTCCCGACACTTTCTGGTTATGCAATCTGGTGTTGGGGATACAAGGAGGAACAATATATATCACACAACTAACAAGCCCTACGCTCCACTTTATCCATCCATCAACACATAACCAAGAAACCTCCGGAAATCGTGTACCTTAGATCTTCAAAAAGCATCCGCTATACTAGCTATGGAAATACTCCCGAACTCCCTCCCCAGTACTGGGTGGCATCGAGGTTATCTCACCACTAACTGCATAGAAGAGATTTTCAATGTCGGCGAGCTCAGGTATACCGGAACTGCAACGATAAAATTGTGACGACAACACCTCGAAGCTCAACTCCCCGAGACACTTCCACAACCCCGAAATGCCAGGAGGCACCAAGAATAATGTTCTCGTCACCATAATATCTGAATGATCCCAAGATACCCGCGTGATCCTAATTTTTTGTGAAAATGAGGAGAGGGAAGTCAAAACATCTAGGTCGGGAGTTCTTACCAGAACGACGAAGGGGATGAGGAGTAAAAAGAATCCTACTCTACGATATATATAATCCTAAGACTCAAAATAGTTTTGTTCTAGACTCAACAACGTCAGCGGTTCGATCAAGCATGGGGCTCCTAAGCCATCCTAACTCTGATTACCTACATGTAATTCCCAATATGCGACTGTACTCCATACGTGTCGAGGCACGACTTGGGGCCTAAGCGCCTATTGGTATGGTCGCAAGAGTGGTTGTATCTTTGCTCATCTCATGTACTGAATGTATAGAATACGAGCTTTGGCTTACAATCGCCACAATGTCACACAAAATATCATCAAGTTATACAATCATTCAAGATGAACACAAAGTCTGGCTACAGACGAAATCAAATGAATAAAAGACAACCACCCAAGCTAAGTCCCGATCGACGCTACTGGGCACCACTAATGATCATCCAGAAAGGAAATATAGTAACGGCCAAGTTCTTCGTCGAACTTCCCCTTGAGCTCAGTGGCATCACCTGCATCAGTCTCATCGTCACCTGCAACTTTGTTTGTAGTATCTGTGAGCCACGGGGACTGAGCAACTCTATTACCCACGGTGTCAAGACTATCAAAGCTTAAAGGTAAGGTATGGATATGAGGTGGAGTTGCAGCAAGCACTAAGCACTGTATGGTGGCTAACTTACGCGTACAAGAATAAGATGAGAAACTAGGCAACGGTCGCAAACTGGTAATGATCAAGAAGAGATCCTGAACTACTTACGTACAATCATAAAACCACCGTGTTCTCTTCCCGAACCTCATCGAAAAGAGACCATCATGGTTACGCACGCGGTTGGTGTGTTTTAAAGATGTTGGTTTCAAGTTCGCTACAACCAGATATTAAAAACTCCCGTCTGCCACATAACCATGGGCACGACTCTTGAAAGATTAAACCCTATAGGGGTGTCCCAACTTAGCCCATAACAAGCTCATGATCTGCAAGACAATCCTCCATCACGGGACACCCCAAGTATTCTCGGAATACCAGTGCACAAGCTCTTCGAAGAAAGGAAAACTATCCCAAGGAGATCTCCCAGTGAGTCAGACCCATGTCCAGATCTGCGCGGTCTCTATCTACGGACTCATCCATCTATGCTAAGTGGATGATAGCCAAAATACCTCGAGTTGCCCCGAGGCGGCACCACCGACTACTGGGTAGGTGGACCAACACTCATGAGGAGCACTGGCCCAGGGGTTGATTATGAATCCTTGGGTTAATTACTCCCTATGCAAAATTTTAGTGGTTATTAGGAAAATGGTGAAACGAAAGTTGGGCCTTGCTGGAAGAGTTTTATTCAAAGGGAATTGTCAAGAGGGGCCCATAAACCCACACCGTGTTAGGCACGCAAATTTCAAGGAACATAACATCGGTATGACGGAAACTAAGATGGCAAGAGTGGAACAAAACACCGAGCAGAAGGCCAAGCCTTCCACCCTTTACCAAGTATATAGATGCATTAATTAAATAATAGATATTGTGATATGCCAACATATCCATGTCCCAAAATGGAACAACATGCACTGCACCTGCAACTAGTAACGCTATAAGAGGGGCTGAGAAAAAGTGGTAACATAGCCAAACAATGGTTTGCTAGGAAGGTGGGTTAGAGTCTTGACATGGCAATATGGGAGGCTTGATAAAAAAGTGGTGGGTAGCGCGACATAACAATAGAACGAACAACTAGCAAGAAAATATAGAAGTGATATCGGGGGTAATGATCATCTTGCCTGCAATGTTTTCAGAGGTATCGAATCCTTGCTCCTCGTGAATGTACTCGACAGGGTCCTCGAACACAAACTCGTCTCCCGTCTCTACACAAGGCAAGAACACAAGCAACGGAACAACAATCAATCATGACGCAATGCGCAAGAAACATGATGCAAGACATGGCATGGAATGCAAGATATGATGTGCAATGCATATGGGTCCTCCACAAGGGGAAAGATGAATGTGGCACTAACTTGGCAAGCCAAGCATGCCACTGGATAGATTGAGAGATTTCGGTTGAAATCGATATGAAGATCACCGTAAATGGCTGCATGGTTTGCAAATGACAAGAAAAACAAGATATAATGCAATCTGCTTAACATGACAACATGGCCACTTAGATGCAAGGTTTAAATATGCTACAACACCCAAGCAGGAAAACAAAAGACATGGCAGAAATAACTAGATCATGTTTAAAAGTACATGTGAAGCTCTACAAATCATTTAACACTGAGCTACTGCTAGAAATAACTAGATCATGTTTAAAATAGCGTGGCAAAAATGCAAATGATATCAGTTTAACACTAAGCATGGCAGAAACAACATCAGGTTGCAATATTTAGAGCTAGAAAACTACATGTTACAGGGACCTATCATGACAAACTTGAGCATGGAACTCTAGTGCTAAATGTGTCGGCGTTCTGGGAACGGGGGTCCCCAGACTTGCCTGCCTGCGGCCTACGGCGTGGCTCAAGCGGGGGCCCAGCGCGACCCATCTTAATCAGCTCAAGCTCAAGACCCTCGCGAGGGGCCAAGCCTCGCGGGGCGGATGACAAGAAGCTACCTCAGAGGCAGCCTCATCAGGCAGGCTCGCGAGGAGGCGAAGAGATCAAGGAAGGGGTACCTTGCGAGGAACCCATGACGCAAGCCATGACGATCGGGACCAGGCGGGCGCCAGGCGGGCGCCGGCCTGCGCAGTGTCCTTGTTTCCCCTTTGGTGCAAAGGGGGCAAGCACAGGCCAAGGAATCAGGCAAAGGTTGCCATTCTAGTGCAACGAGACCAAGAGTAGTAGAGCGGCAGGATGGAGGTCACCGTGGAGCCCAAGACGGCATCATCACCAGTACTTTTGGCAGCCGAAGACCACCTTTGGTCAGGATAACTTGTACTACGTGTTCCCCTTCAAAATGGCCAATTGTTGGCGCCCTTCCCACTCATTATTTGGGGAGAGGCCCAGGGTCTCTATAAATAGAGCTAGCCACCACAGAGTAGAGGGGCGACCTAGGGAGAAGACATCTAGAAATCTGGTAGAACCCTAGCAGAGAGAAAGAGAGGCAACTGAACTCACCCTAGCAGTTCATCGCACCACCTCAAGAACACCTCTCACGAGGCTGTTCTTCCTTTGTATTGATCCTCATCAGCCCCTGAGGCAATCCACCACACCACACACTGGAGTAGGGTATTACACCACAACAGTGGCTCAAACCAGTATAAACCTTGTGTCCCTTGTATTGTTCGTTGTTTCCAGCTCAAATCACGCGAGGAGATTGGGCGTAGATCGGTAGGGGAGAGATCTCCATGCGCACCCCAGTGTTCGAACCTCAAGGGTCTGCCGGAAACCCGAAATCTGACATTTGGCGCGCTAGGTAGGGGTGCGCCAGAGTCCTCCCTCCTGACGACCCGCTCTCCCCCGACATCGCATCCCGCCCTCATGGCG